>NC_074684.1:37492127-37604333 GCF_029448725.1 Salvelinus fontinalis | reverse complement strand
TAGAGCCATAAGGGAACCTAGACATCTACCACCCAAATACTACTATCAGATTAGAGCCATAAGGGAGACTAGATATCTACCACACCACTACCATTATCAAATTAGAGCCATAAGGGAGACTAGACATCTACCACCCCACTACCACTATCAGATTAGAGCCATAAGGGAGACTAGACATCTACCACCCCACTACCACTACCAGATTAGAGCCATAAGGGAGAATAGACATCTACCACCCCACTACCACTATCAGATTAGAGCCATTAGGGAGACTAGACATCTACCACCCCACTATCAGATTAGAGCCATAAGGGAGACTAGACATCTACCACCCCACTACCACTATCAAATTAGAGCTATAAGGGAGACTAGACATCTACCACCCCACTACCACTATCAGATTAGAGCCATCAGGGAGAATAGACATCTACCACCCCACTACCACTATCAAATTAGAGCCATAAGGGAGACTAGACATCTACCACCCCACTAACACTATCAGATTAAGGCCATAAGGGAGACTAGACATCTACCACCCCACTATCAGATTAGAGCCATAAGGGAGACTAGACATCTACCACCCCACTACCACTATCAGATTAGAGCCATAAGGGAGACTAAACATCTACTACCCCACTACCACTATCAGATTAGAGCCATGAGGGAGACTAGACATCTACCACCCCACTACCACTATCAAATTAGAGCCATAAGGGAGACTAGACATCTACCACCCCACTACCACTATCAAATTAGAGCCATAAGGGAGACTAGACATCTACCACCCCACTACCACTATCAGATTAGAGCCATAAGGGAGACTAGACATCTACCACCCCACTATCAGATTAGAGCCGTAAAGGAGACTAGACATCTACCACCACACTACCACTATCAGATTAGACCATAAGGGAGAATAGACATCTACCACCCGACTACCACTACCAGATTAGAGCCATAAGGGAGACTAGACATCTACCACCCCACTACCACTATCAGATTAGAGCCATAAGGGAACCTAGACATCTACCACCCCAATACTACTATCAGATTAGAGCCATAAGGGAGACTAGATATCTACCACACCACTACCACTATCAAATTAGAGCCATAAGGGAGACTAGACATCTACCACCCCACTACCACTATCAGATTAGAGCCATAAGGGAGACTAGACATCTACCACCCCACTACCACTACCAGATTAGAGCCATAAGGGAGAATAGACATCTACCACCCCACTACCACTATCAAATTAGAGCCATAAGGGAGACTAGACATCTACCACCCCACTATCAGATTAGAGCCATAAGGGAGACTAGACATCTACCACCCCACTACCACTATCAAATTAGAGCTATAAGGGAGACTAGACATCTACCACCCCACTACCACTATCAGATTAGAGCCATAAGGGAGAATAGATATCTACCACCCCACTACCACTATCAAATTAGAGCCATAAGGGAGACTAGACATCTACCACCCCACTACCACTATGAGATTAGAGCCATAAGGGAGACTAGACATCTACCACCCCACTACCACTGCCAGATTAGAGCCATAAGGGAGACTAGACATCTACCACCCCACTACCACTATCAAATTAGAGCCATAAGGGAGCCTAGACATCTACCACCCCACTACCACTATAAGATTAGAGCCATAAGGGAGACTAGACATCTACCACCCCACTACCACCATCAGATTAGAGCCATAAGGGAGACTAGATATCTACCGCCCCACTACCACCATCAGATTAGAGCCATAAGGGAGACCTGACATCTACCACCCCACTACCACTATAAAATTAGAGCCATAAGGGAGCCTAGACATCTACCACCCCACTACCACTATCAAATTAGAGCCATAAGGGAGCCTAGACATCTACCACCCCACTACCACTATCAGATTAGAGCCATAAGGGAGACTAGACATCTACCACCCCACTACCATTATAAAATTACAGCCATAAGGGAGCCTAGACATCTACCACCCCACTACCACTATCAAATTAGAGCCATAAGGGAGCCTAGACATCTACCACCCCACTACCACTATCAGATTAGAGCCATAAAGGAGACTAGACATCTACCACCCCACTAACACTATCAGATTAAGGCCATAAGGGAGACTAGACATCTACCACCCCACTATCAGATTAGAGCCATAAGGGAGACTAGACATCTACCACCCCACTACCACTATCAGATTAGAGCCATGAGGGAGACTAGACATCTACCACCCCACTACCACTATCAGATTAGAGCCATAACGGAGACTAGACATCTACCACCCCACTATCCCTATCAGATTAGAGCCATAAGGGAGACTAGACATCTACCACCCCACTATCAGATTAGAGCCATAAGGGAGCCTAGACATCTACCACCCCACTACCACTATCAAATTAGAGCCATAAGGGAGCCTAGACATCTACCACCCCACTACCACTATCAGATTAGAGCCATAAGGGAGACTAAACATCTACCACCCCACTACCACTATCAGATTAGAGCCATGAGGGAGACTAGACATCTACAACCCCTCTACCACTATCAAATTAGAGCCATAAGGGAGACTAGACATCTACCACCCCACTACCACTATCAGATTAGAGCCATAAGGGAGAATAGACATCTACCACCCCACTACCACTATCAAATTAGAGCCATAAGGGAGACTAGACATCTACCACCCCACTACCACTATGAGATTAGAGCCATAAGGGAGACTAGACATCTACCACCCCACTACCACTATCAGATTGGAGCCATAAGGGAGACTAGACATCTACCACCCCACTACCACTATCAAATTAGAGCCATAAGGGAGCCTAGACATCTACCACCCCACTACCACTATCAGATTAGAGCCGTAAGGGAGACTAGACATCTACCACACCACTACCACCATCAGATTAGAGCCATAAGGGAGACCTGACATCTACCACCCCACTACCACTATCAGATTAGAGCCATAAGGGAGACTAGACATCTACCACCCCACTACCACTATCAAATTAGAGCCATAAGGGAGCCTAGACATCTACCACCCCACTACCACTATCAGATTAGAGCCACAAGGGAGACTAGACATCTACCACCCCACTATCAGATTAGAGCCATAAAGGAGACTAGACATCTACCACCCCACTACCACTATCAGATTAGAGCCATAAGGGAGACTAGACATCTACCACCCGACTACCACTATCAGATTAGAGCCATAAGGGAGCCTAGACATCTACCACCCCACTACCACTATCAGATTAGAGCCATAAGGGAGACTAGATATCTACCACCCCACTACCACTACCAGATTAGAGCCATAAAGGAGACTAGACATCTACCACCCCACTACCACTACCAGATTAGAGCCATAAGGGAGACTAGACATCTACCACCCCACTCCCACTATCAGATTAGAGCCATATGGGAGCCTAGACATCTACCACCCCACTACCACTATCAAATTAGAGCCATAAGGGAGACTAGACATCTACCACACCACTACCACTATAAAATTAGAGCCATAAGGGAGACTAGACATCTACCACCCCACTACCACTATCAAATTAGAGCCATAAGGGAGACTTGACATCTACCATCCCACTACCACTATCAGATTAGAGCCATAAGGGAGTCTAGACATCTACCACCCCACTATCAGATTAGAGCCATAAGGGAGACTAGACATCTACCACCCCACTACCACTAAAGGATTAGAGCCATAAGGGAGACTAGACATCTACCAACCCACTACCACTATAGAATTAGAGCCATAAGGGAGCCTAGAAATCTACCACCCTAATACCACTATCAAATTAGAGCCATAAGGGAGCCTAGACATCTACCACCCCACTACCACTATCAGATTAGAGCCATAAGGGAGACTAGACATCTACCACCCCACTACCACTATAAAATTAGAGCCATAAGGGAGCCTAGACATCTACCACCCCACTACCACTATCAGATTAGAGCCATAAGGGAGCCTAGACATCTACCAACCCACTACCAATATCAGATTAGAGCCATAAGGGAGACAAGACATCTACCACCCTACTACCCCTATCAGATTAAGGCCATAAGGGAGACTAGACATCTACCACCCCACTACCACTATCAGATTAGAGCCATAAGGGAGACTAGACATCTACCACCCCACTACCACTACCAGATTAGAGCCATAAGGGAGACTAGGCATCTACCACCCCACTACCACTATCAGATTAGAGCCATAAGGGAGACTAGACATCTACCACCCCACTATCAGATTAGAGCCATAAAGGAGACTAGACATCTACCACCCCACTACCACTATCAAAATAGAGCTATAAGGGAGACTAGACATCTACCACCCCACTACCACTATCAGATTAGAGCCATAAGGGAGACTAGACTTCTACCACCCCAATACCACTATCAGATTAGAGCCATAAGGGAGACTAGACACCTACCACCCCACTATCAGATTAGAGCCATAAGGGAGACTAGACATCTACCACCCCACTAACACTATCAGATTAAGGCCATAAGGGAGACTAGACATCTACCACCCCACTATCAGATTAGAGCCATAAGGGAGACTAGACATCTACCACCCCACTACCACTATCAGATTAGAGCCATAAGGGAGACTAAACATCTACCACCGCACTACCACTATCAGATTAGAGCCATGAGGGAGACTAGACATCGACCACCCCACTACCACCATCAGATTAGAGCCATAAGGGAGACCTGACATCTACCACCCCACTACCATTATAAAATTACAGCCATAAGGGAGCCTAGACATCTACCACCCCACTACCACTATCAAATTAGAGCCATAAGGGAGCCTAGACATCTACCACCCCACTACAACTATCAGATTAGAGCCATAAGGGAGACTAGACATCTACCACCCCACTAACACTATCAGATTAAGGCCATAAGGGAGACTAGACATCTACCACCCCACTATCAGATTAGAGCCATAAGGGAGACTAGACATCTACCACCCCACTACCACTATCAGATTAGAGCCATAAGGGAGACTAAACATCTACCACCCCACTACCACTATCAGATTAGAGCCATGAGGGAGACTAGACATCTACCACCCCACTACCACTATCAAATTAGAGCCATAACGGAGACTAGACATCTACCACCCCACTATCCCTATCAGGTTAGAGCCATAAGGGAGACTAGACATCTACCACCCCACTATCAGATTAGAGCCATAAGGGAGCCTAGACATCTACCACCCCACTACCACTATCAAATTAGAGCCATAAGGGAGCCTAGACATCTACCACCCCACTACCACTATCAGATTAGAGCCATGAGGGAGACTAAACATCTACCACCCCACTACCACTATCAGATTAGAGCCATAAGGGAGACTAGACATCTACAACCCCTCTACCACTATCAAATTAGAGCCATAAGGGAGACTAGACATCTACCACCCCACTACCACTATCAGATTAGAGCCATAAGGGAGAATAGACATCTACCACCCCACTACCACTATCAAATTAGAGCCATGAGGGAGACTAGACATCTACCACCCCACTACCACTATGAGATTAGAGCCATAAGGGAGACTAGACATCTACCACCCCACTACCACTATCAGATTGGAGCCATAAGGGAGACTAGACATCTACCACCCCACTACCACTATCAACTTAGAGCCATAAGGGAGCCTAGACATCTACCACCCCACTACCACTATCAGATTAGAGCCGTAAGGGAGACTAGACATCTACCACCCCACTACCACCATCAGATTAGAGCCATAAGGGAGACCTGACATCTACCACCCCACTACCACTATAAAATTAGAGCCATAAGGGAGACTAGACATCTACCACCCCACTACCACTATCAAATTAGAGCCATAAGGGAGCCTAGACATCTACCACCCCACTACCACTATCAGATTAGAGCCACAAGGGAGACTAGACATCTACCACCCCACTATCAGATTAGAGCCATAAAGGAGACTAGACATCTACCACCCCACTACCACTATCAGATTAGAGCCATAAGGGAGACTAGACATCTACCACCCGACTACCACTATCAGATTAGAGCCATAAGGGAGCCTAGACATCTACCACCCCACTACCACTATCAGATTAGAGCCATAAGGGAGACTAGATATCTACCACCCCACTACCACTACCAGATTAGAGCAATAAAGGAGACTAGACATCTACCACCCCACTACCACTACCAGATTAGAGCCATAAGGGAGACTAGACATCTACCACCCCACTCCCACTATCAGATTAGAGCCATATGGGAATCTAGACATCTACCACCCCACAACCACTATCAAATTAGAGCCATAAGGGAGACTAGACATCTACCACACCACTACCACTATAAAATTAGAGCCATAAGGGAGACTAGACATCTACCACCCCACTACCACTATCAAATTAGAGCCATAAGGGAGACTAGACATCTACCATCCCACTACCACTATCAGATTAGAGCCATAAGGGAGTCTAGACATCTACCACCCCACTATCAGATTAGAGCCATAAGGGAGACTAGACATCTACCATCCCACTACCACTAAAGGATTAGAGCCATAAGGGAGACTAGACATCTACCAACCCACTACCACTTTAAAATTAGAGCCATAAGGGAGCCTAGAAATCTACCACCCTAATACCACTATCAGATTAGAGCCATAAGGGAGCCTAGACATCTACCACCCCACTACCACTATCAGATTAGAGCCATAAGGGAGACTAGACATCTACCACCCCACTACCACTATCAAATTAGAGCCATAAGGGAGACTAGACATCTACCACCCCACTACCACTATCAGATTAGAGCCATAAGGGAGACTAGACATCTACCACCCTACTATCAGATTAGAGCCGTAAAGGAGACTAGACATCTACCACCCCACTACCACTCTCAGATTAGAGCCATAAGGGAGAATAGACATCTACCACCCAACTACCACTACCAGATTAGAGCCATAAGGGAGACTAGACATCTACCACCCCACTACCACTATCAGATTAGAGCCATAAGGGAACCTAGACATCTACCACCCAAATACTACTATCAGATTAGAGCCATAAGGGAGACTAGATATCTACCACACCACTACCATTATCAAATTAGAGCCATAAGGGAGACTAGACATCTACCACCCCACTACCACTATCAGATTAGAGCCATAAGGGAGACTAGACATCTACC
This sequence comes from Salvelinus fontinalis, assembly GCF_029448725.1. Classification (NCBI taxonomy): domain Eukaryota; kingdom Metazoa; phylum Chordata; class Actinopteri; order Salmoniformes; family Salmonidae; genus Salvelinus; species Salvelinus fontinalis. Next base: position 37,597,107 of record NC_074684.1, on the reverse strand, counting down.
ACCCCACTACCACTACCAGATTAGAGCCATAAGGGAGAATAGACATCTACCACCCCACTACCACTATCAGATTAGAGCCATTAGGGAGACTAGACATCTACCACCCCACTATCAGATTAGAGCCATAAGGGAGACTAGACATCTACCACCCCACTACCACTATCAAATTAGAGCTATAAGGGAGACTAGACATCTACCACCCCACTACCACTATCAGATTAGAGCCATCAGGGAGAATAGACATCTACCACCCCACTACCACTATCAAATTAGAGCCATAAGGGAGACTAGACATCTACCACCCCACTAACACTATCAGATTAAGGCCATAAGGGAGACTAGACATCTACCACCCCACTATCAGATTAGAGCCATAAGGGAGACTAGACATCTACCACCCCACTACCACTATCAGATTAGAGCCATAAGGGAGACTAAACATCTACTACCCCACTACCACTATCAGATTAGAGCCATGAGGGAGACTAGACATCTACCACCCCACTACCACTATCAAATTAGAGCCATAAGGGAGACTAGACATCTACCACCCCACTACCACTATCAAATTAGAGCCATAAGGGAGACTAGACATCTACCACCCCACTACCACTATCAGATTAGAGCCATAAGGGAGACTAGACATCTACCACCCCACTATCAGATTAGAGCCGTAAAGGAGACTAGACATCTACCACCACACTACCACTATCAGATTAGACCATAAGGGAGAATAGACATCTACCACCCGACTACCACTACCAGATTAGAGCCATAAGGGAGACTAGACATCTACCACCCCACTACCACTATCAGATTAGAGCCATAAGGGAACCTAGACATCTACCACCCCAATACTACTATCAGATTAGAGCCATAAGGGAGACTAGATATCTACCACACCACTACCACTATCAAATTAGAGCCATAAGGGAGACTAGACATCTACCACCCCACTACCACTATCAGATTAGAGCCATAAGGGAGACTAGACATCTACCACCCCACTACCACTACCAGATTAGAGCCATAAGGGAGAATAGACATCTACCACCCCACTACCACTATCAAATTAGAGCCATAAGGGAGACTAGACATCTACCACCCCACTATCAGATTAGAGCCATAAGGGAGACTAGACATCTACCACCCCACTACCACTATCAAATTAGAGCTATAAGGGAGACTAGACATCTACCACCCCACTACCACTATCAGATTAGAGCCATAAGGGAGAATAGATATCTACCACCCCACTACCACTATCAAATTAGAGCCATAAGGGAGACTAGACATCTACCACCCCACTACCACTATGAGATTAGAGCCATAAGGGAGACTAGACATCTACCACCCCACTACCACTGCCAGATTAGAGCCATAAGGGAGACTAGACATCTACCACCCCACTACCACTATCAAATTAGAGCCATAAGGGAGCCTAGACATCTACCACCCCACTACCACTATAAGATTAGAGCCATAAGGGAGACTAGACATCTACCACCCCACTACCACCATCAGATTAGAGCCATAAGGGAGACTAGATATCTACCGCCCCACTACCACCATCAGATTAGAGCCATAAGGGAGACCTGACATCTACCACCCCACTACCACTATAAAATTAGAGCCATAAGGGAGCCTAGACATCTACCACCCCACTACCACTATCAAATTAGAGCCATAAGGGAGCCTAGACATCTACCACCCCACTACCACTATCAGATTAGAGCCATAAGGGAGACTAGACATCTACCACCCCACTACCATTATAAAATTACAGCCATAAGGGAGCCTAGACATCTACCACCCCACTACCACTATCAAATTAGAGCCATAAGGGAGCCTAGACATCTACCACCCCACTACCACTATCAGATTAGAGCCATAAAGGAGACTAGACATCTACCACCCCACTAACACTATCAGATTAAGGCCATAAGGGAGACTAGACATCTACCACCCCACTATCAGATTAGAGCCATAAGGGAGACTAGACATCTACCACCCCACTACCACTATCAGATTAGAGCCATGAGGGAGACTAGACATCTACCACCCCACTACCACTATCAGATTAGAGCCATAACGGAGACTAGACATCTACCACCCCACTATCCCTATCAGATTAGAGCCATAAGGGAGACTAGACATCTACCACCCCACTATCAGATTAGAGCCATAAGGGAGCCTAGACATCTACCACCCCACTACCACTATCAAATTAGAGCCATAAGGGAGCCTAGACATCTACCACCCCACTACCACTATCAGATTAGAGCCATAAGGGAGACTAAACATCTACCACCCCACTACCACTATCAGATTAGAGCCATGAGGGAGACTAGACATCTACAACCCCTCTACCACTATCAAATTAGAGCCATAAGGGAGACTAGACATCTACCACCCCACTACCACTATCAGATTAGAGCCATAAGGGAGAATAGACATCTACCACCCCACTACCACTATCAAATTAGAGCCATAAGGGAGACTAGACATCTACCACCCCACTACCACTATGAGATTAGAGCCATAAGGGAGACTAGACATCTACCACCCCACTACCACTATCAGATTGGAGCCATAAGGGAGACTAGACATCTACCACCCCACTACCACTATCAAATTAGAGCCATAAGGGAGCCTAGACATCTACCACCCCACTACCACTATCAGATTAGAGCCGTAAGGGAGACTAGACATCTACCACACCACTACCACCATCAGATTAGAGCCATAAGGGAGACCTGACATCTACCACCCCACTACCACTATCAGATTAGAGCCATAAGGGAGACTAGACATCTACCACCCCACTACCACTATCAAATTAGAGCCATAAGGGAGCCTAGACATCTACCACCCCACTACCACTATCAGATTAGAGCCACAAGGGAGACTAGACATCTACCACCCCACTATCAGATTAGAGCCATAAAGGAGACTAGACATCTACCACCCCACTACCACTATCAGATTAGAGCCATAAGGGAGACTAGACATCTACCACCCGACTACCACTATCAGATTAGAGCCATAAGGGAGCCTAGACATCTACCACCCCACTACCACTATCAGATTAGAGCCATAAGGGAGACTAGATATCTACCACCCCACTACCACTACCAGATTAGAGCCATAAAGGAGACTAGACATCTACCACCCCACTACCACTACCAGATTAGAGCCATAAGGGAGACTAGACATCTACCACCCCACTCCCACTATCAGATTAGAGCCATATGGGAGCCTAGACATCTACCACCCCACTACCACTATCAAATTAGAGCCATAAGGGAGACTAGACATCTACCACACCACTACCACTATAAAATTAGAGCCATAAGGGAGACTAGACATCTACCACCCCACTACCACTATCAAATTAGAGCCATAAGGGAGACTTGACATCTACCATCCCACTACCACTATCAGATTAGAGCCATAAGGGAGTCTAGACATCTACCACCCCACTATCAGATTAGAGCCATAAGGGAGACTAGACATCTACCACCCCACTACCACTAAAGGATTAGAGCCATAAGGGAGACTAGACATCTACCAACCCACTACCACTATAGAATTAGAGCCATAAGGGAGCCTAGAAATCTACCACCCTAATACCACTATCAAATTAGAGCCATAAGGGAGCCTAGACATCTACCACCCCACTACCACTATCAGATTAGAGCCATAAGGGAGACTAGACATCTACCACCCCACTACCACTATAAAATTAGAGCCATAAGGGAGCCTAGACATCTACCACCCCACTACCACTATCAGATTAGAGCCATAAGGGAGCCTAGACATCTACCAACCCACTACCAATATCAGATTAGAGCCATAAGGGAGACAAGACATCTACCACCCTACTACCCCTATCAGATTAAGGCCATAAGGGAGACTAGACATCTACCACCCCACTACCACTATCAGATTAGAGCCATAAGGGAGACTAGACATCTACCACCCCACTACCACTACCAGATTAGAGCCATAAGGGAGACTAGGCATCTACCACCCCACTACCACTATCAGATTAGAGCCATAAGGGAGACTAGACATCTACCACCCCACTATCAGATTAGAGCCATAAAGGAGACTAGACATCTACCACCCCACTACCACTATCAAAATAGAGCTATAAGGGAGACTAGACATCTACCACCCCACTACCACTATCAGATTAGAGCCATAAGGGAGACTAGACTTCTACCACCCCAATACCACTATCAGATTAGAGCCATAAGGGAGACTAGACACCTACCACCCCACTATCAGATTAGAGCCATAAGGGAGACTAGACATCTACCACCCCACTAACACTATCAGATTAAGGCCATAAGGGAGACTAGACATCTACCACCCCACTATCAGATTAGAGCCATAAGGGAGACTAGACATCTACCACCCCACTACCACTATCAGATTAGAGCCATAAGGGAGACTAAACATCTACCACCGCACTACCACTATCAGATTAGAGCCATGAGGGAGACTAGACATCGACCACCCCACTACCACCATCAGATTAGAGCCATAAGGGAGACCTGACATCTACCACCCCACTACCATTATAAAATTACAGCCATAAGGGAGCCTAGACATCTACCACCCCACTACCACTATCAAATTAGAGCCATAAGGGAGCCTAGACATCTACCACCCCACTACAACTATCAGATTAGAGCCATAAGGGAGACTAGACATCTACCACCCCACTAACACTATCAGATTAAGGCCATAAGGGAGACTAGACATCTACCACCCCACTATCAGATTAGAGCCATAAGGGAGACTAGACATCTACCACCCCACTACCACTATCAGATTAGAGCCATAAGGGAGACTAAACATCTACCACCCCACTACCACTATCAGATTAGAGCCATGAGGGAGACTAGACATCTACCACCCCACTACCACTATCAAATTAGAGCCATAACGGAGACTAGACATCTACCACCCCACTATCCCTATCAGGTTAGAGCCATAAGGGAGACTAGACATCTACCACCCCACTATCAGATTAGAGCCATAAGGGAGCCTAGACATCTACCACCCCACTACCACTATCAAATTAGAGCCATAAGGGAGCCTAGACATCTACCACCCCACTACCACTATCAGATTAGAGCCATGAGGGAGACTAAACATCTACCACCCCACTACCACTATCAGATTAGAGCCATAAGGGAGACTAGACATCTACAACCCCTCTACCACTATCAAATTAGAGCCATAAGGGAGACTAGACATCTACCACCCCACTACCACTATCAGATTAGAGCCATAAGGGAGAATAGACATCTACCACCCCACTACCACTATCAAATTAGAGCCATGAGGGAGACTAGACATCTACCACCCCACTACCACTATGAGATTAGAGCCATAAGGGAGACTAGACATCTACCACCCCACTACCACTATCAGATTGGAGCCATAAGGGAGACTAGACATCTACCACCCCACTACCACTATCAACTTAGAGCCATAAGGGAGCCTAGACATCTACCACCCCACTACCACTATCAGATTAGAGCCGTAAGGGAGACTAGACATCTACCACCCCACTACCACCATCAGATTAGAGCCATAAGGGAGACCTGACATCTACCACCCCACTACCACTATAAAATTAGAGCCATAAGGGAGACTAGACATCTACCACCCCACTACCACTATCAAATTAGAGCCATAAGGGAGCCTAGACATCTACCACCCCACTACCACTATCAGATTAGAGCCACAAGGGAGACTAGACATCTACCACCCCACTATCAGATTAGAGCCATAAAGGAGACTAGACATCTACCACCCCACTACCACTATCAGATTAGAGCCATAAGGGAGACTAGACATCTACCACCCGACTACCACTATCAGATTAGAGCCATAAGGGAGCCTAGACATCTACCACCCCACTACCACTATCAGATTAGAGCCATAAGGGAGACTAGATATCTACCACCCCACTACCACTACCAGATTAGAGCAATAAAGGAGACTAGACATCTACCACCCCACTACCACTACCAGATTAGAGCCATAAGGGAGACTAGACATCTACCACCCCACTCCCACTATCAGATTAGAGCCATATGGGAATCTAGACATCTACCACCCCACAACCACTATCAAATTAGAGCCATAAGGGAGACTAGACATCTACCACACCACTACCACTATAAAATTAGAGCCATAAGGGAGACTAGACATCTACCACCCCACTACCACTATCAAATTAGAGCCATAAGGGAGACTAGACATCTACCATCCCACTACCACTATCAGATTAGAGCCATAAGGGAGTCTAGACATCTACCACCCCACTATCAGATTAGAGCCATAAGGGAGACTAGACATCTACCATCCCACTACCACTAAAGGATTAGAGCCATAAGGGAGACTAGACATCTACCAACCCACTACCACTTTAAAATTAGAGCCATAAGGGAGCCTAGAAATCTACCACCCTAATACCACTATCAGATTAGAGCCATAAGGGAGCCTAGACATCTACCACCCCACTACCACTATCAGATTAGAGCCATAAGGGAGACCAGACATCTACCACCCCACTACCACTATAAAATTAGAGCCATAAGGGAGCCTAGACATCTACCACCCCACTACCACTATCAGATTAGAGCCATAAGGGAGCCTAGACATCTACCAACCCACTACCAATATCAGATTAGAGCCATAAGGGAGACAAGACATCTACCACCCTACTACCCCTATCAGATTAAGGCCATAAGGGAGACTAGACATCTACCACCCCAATACCACTATCAGATTAGAGCCATAAGGGAGACTAGACATCTACCACCCCACTATCAGATTAGAGCCATAAGGGAGACTAGACATCTACCACCCCACTAACACTATCAGATTAAGGCCATAAGGGAGACTAGACATCTACCACCCCACTATCAGATTAGAGCCATAAGGGAGAGTAGACATCTACCACCCCACTACCACTATCAGATTAGAGCCATAAGGGAGACTAAACATCTACCACCGCACTACCACTATCAGAATAGAGCCATGAGGGAGACTAGACATCGACCACCCCACTACCACCATCAGATTAGAGCCATAAGGGAGACCTGACATCTACCACCCCACTACCATTATAAAATTACAGCCATAAGGGAGCCTAGACATCTACCACCCCACTACCACTATCAAATTAGAGCCATAAGGGAGCCTAGACATCTACCACCCCACTACAACTATCAGATTAGAGCCATAAGGGAGACTAGACATCTACCACCCCACTAACACTATCAGATTAAGGCCATAAGGGAGACTAGACATCTACCACCCCACTATCAGATTAGAGCCATAAGGGAGACTAGACATCTACCACCCCACTACCACTATCAGATTAGAGCCATAAGGGAGACTAAACATCTACCACCCCACTACCACTATCAGATTAGAGCCATGAGGGAGACTAGACATCTACCACCCCACTACCACTATCAAATTAGAGCCATAACGGAGACTAGACATCTACCACCCCACTATCCCTATCAGGTTAGAGCCATAAGGGAGACTAGACATCTACCACCCCACTATCAGATTAGAGCCATAAGGGAGCCTAGACATCTACCACCCCACTACCACTATCAAATTAGAGCCATAAGGGAGCCTAGACATCTACCACCCCACTACCACTATCAGATTAGAGCCATGAGGGAGACTAAACATCTACCACCCCACTACCACTATCAGATTAGAGCCATAAGGGAGACTAGACATCTACAACCCCTCTACCACTATCAAATTAGAGCCATAAGGGAGACTAGACATCTACCACCCCACCACCACTATCAGATTAGAGCCATAAGGGAGAATAGACATCTACCACCCCACTACCACTATCAAATTAGAGCCATGAGGGAGACTAGACATCTACCACCCCACTACCACTATGAGATTAGAGCCATAAGGGAGACTAGACATCTACCACCCCACTACCACTATCAGATTGGAGCCATAAGGGAGACTAGACATCTACCACCCCACTACCACTATCAACTTAGAGCCATAAGGGAGCCTAGACATCTACCACCCCACTACCACTATCAGATTAGAGCCGTAAGGGAGACTAGACATCTACCACCCCACTACCACCATCAGATTAGAGCCATAAGGGAGACCTGACATCTACCACCCCACTACCACTATAAAATTAGAGCCATAAGGGAGACTAGACATCTACCACCCCACTACCACTATCAAATTAGAGCCATAAGGGAGCCTAGACATCTACCACCCCACTACCACTATCAGATTAGAGCCACAAGGGAGACTAGACATCTACCACCCCACTATCAGATTAGAGCCATAAAGGAGACTAGACATCTACCACCCCACTACCACTATCAGATTAGAGCCATAAGGGAGACTAGACGTCTACCACCCGACTACCACTATCAGATTAGAGCCATAAGGGAGCCTAGACATCTACCACCCCACTACCACTATCAGATTAGAGCCATAAGGGAGACTAGATATCTACCACCCCACTACCACTACCAGATTAGAGCAATAAAGGAGACTAGACATCTACCACCCCACTACCACTACCAGATTAGAGCCATAAGGGAGACTAGACATCTACCACCCCACTCCCACTATCAGATTAGAGCCATATGGGAGCCTAGACATCTACCACCCCACTACCACTATCAAATTAGAGCCATAAGGGAGACTAGACATCTACCACACCACTACCACTATAAAATTAGAGCCATAAGGGAGACTAGACATCTACCACCCCACTACCACTATCAAATTAGAGCCATAAGGGAGACTAGACATCTACCATCCCACTACCACTATCAGATTAGAGCCATAAGGGAGTCTAGACATCTACCACCCCACTATCAGATTAGAGCCATAAGGGACACTAGACATCTACCATCCCACTACCACTAAAGGATTAGAGCCATAAGGGAGACTAGACATCTACCAACCCACTACCACTTTAAAATTAGAGCCATAAGGGAGCCTAGAAATCTACCACCCTAATACCACTATCAGATTAGAGCCATAAGGGAGCCTAGACATCTACCACCCCACTACCACTATCAGATTAGAGCCATAAGGGAGACTAGACATCTACCACCCCACTACCACTATAAAATTAGAGCCATAAGGGAGCCTAGACATCTACCACCCCACTACCACTATCAGATTAGAGCCATAAGGGAGCCTAGACATCTACCAACCCACTACCAATATCAGATTAGAGCCATAAGGGAGACAAGACATCTACCCCCCTACTACCCCTATCAGATTAAGGCCATAAGGGAGACTAGACATCTACCACCCCAATACCACTATCAGATTAGAGCCATAAGGGAGACTAGACATCTACCACCCCACTATCAGATTAGAGCCATAAGGGAGACTAGACATCTACCACCCCACTAACACTATCAGATTAAGGCCATAAGGGAGACTAGACATCTACCACCCCACTATCAGATTAGAGCCATAAGGGAGAGTAGACATCTACCACCCCACTACCACTATCAGATTAGAGCCATAAGGGAGACTAAACATCTACCACCGCACTACCACTATCAGAATAGAGCCATGAGGGAGACTAGACATCGACCACCCCACTACCACCATCAGATTAGAGCCATAAGGGAGACCTGACATCTACCACCCCACTACCATTATAAAATTACAGCCATAAGGGAGCCTAGACATCTACCACCCCACTACCACTATCAAATTAGAGCCATAAGGGAGCCTAGACATCTACCACCCCACTACCACTATCAGATTAGAACCATAAGGGAGACTAGACATCTACCACCCCACTAACACTATCAGATTAAGGCCATAAGGGAGACTAGACATCTACCACCCCACTATCAGATTAGAGCCATAAGGGAGACTAGACATCTACCACCCCACTACCACTATCAGATTAGAGCCATAAGGGAGACTAAACATCTACCACCCCACTACCACTATCAGATTAGAGCCATGAGGGAGACTAGACATCTACCACCCCACTACCACTATCAAATTAGAGCCATAAGGGAGACTAGACATCTACCACACCACTACCACTATAAAATTAGAGCCATAAGGGAGACTAGACATCTACCACCCCACTACCACTATCAAATTAGAGCCATAAGGGAGACTAGACATCTACCATCCCACTACCACTATCAGATTAGAGCCATAAGGGAGTCTAGACATCTACCACCCCACTATCAGATTAGAGCCATAAGGGAGACTAGACATCTACCATCCCACTACCACTAAAGGATTAGAGCCATAAGGGAGACTAGACATCTACCAACCCACTACCACTTTAAAATTAGAGCCATAAGGGAGCCTAGAAATCTACCACCCTAATACCACTATCAGATTAGAGCCATAAGGGAGCCTAGACATCTACCACCCCACTACCACTATCAGATTAGAGCCATAAGGGAGACTAGACATCTACCACCCCACTACCACTATAAAATTAGAGCCATAAGGGAGCCTAGACATCTACCACCCCACTACCACTATCAGATTAGAGCCATAAGGGAGCCTAGACATCTACCAACCCACTACCAATATCAGATTAGAGCCATAAGGGAGACAAGACATCTACCACCCTACTACCCCTATCAGATTAAGGCCATAAGGGAGACTAGACATCTACCACCCCAATACCACTATCAGATTAGAGCCATAAGGGAGACTAGACATCTACCACCCCACTATCAGATTAGAGCCATAAGGGAGACTAGACATCTACCACCCCACTAACACTATCAGATTAAGGCCATAAGGGAGACTAGACATCTACCACCCCACTATCAGATTAGAGCCATAAGGGAGAGTAGACATCTACCACCCCACTACCACTATCAGATTAGAGCCATAAGGGAGACTAAACATCTACCACCGCACTACCACTATCAGAATAGAGCCATGAGGGAGACTAGACATCGACCACCCCACTACCACCATCAGATTAGAGCCATAAGGGAGACCTGACATCTACCACCCCACTACCATTATAAAATTACAGCCATAAGGGAGCCTAGACATCTACCACCCCACTACCACTATCAAATTAGAGCCATAAGGGAGCCTAGACATCTACCACCCCACTACCACTATCAGATTAGAGCCATAAGGGAGACTAGACATCTACCACCCCACTAACACTATCAGATTAAGGCCATAAGGGAGACTAGACATCTACCACCCCACTATCAGATTAGAGCCATAAGGGAGACTAGACATCTACCACCCCACTACCACTATCAGATTAGAGCCATAAGGGAGACTAAACATCTACCACCCCACTACCACTATCAGATTAGAGCCATGAGGGAGACTAGACATCTACCACCCCACTACCACTATCAAATTAGAGCCACAACGGAGACTAGACATCTACCACCCCACTATCCCTATCAGGTTAGAGCCATAAGGGAGACTAGACATCTACCACCCCACTATCAGATTAGAGCCATAAGGGAGCCTAGACATCTACCACCCCACTACCACTATCAAATTAGAGCCATAAGGGAGCCTAGACATCTACCACCCCACTACCACTATCAGATTAGAGCCATGAGGGAGACTAGACATCTACAACCCCTCTACCACTATCAAATTAGAGCCATAAGGGAGACTAGACATCTACCACCCCACTACCACTATCAGATTAGAGCCATAAGGGAGAATAGACATCTACCACCCCACTACCACTATCAAATTAGAGCCATAAGGGAGACTAGACATCTACCACCCCACTACCACTATGAGATTAGAGCCATAAGGGAGACTAGACATCTACCACCCCACTACCACTATCAGATTGGAGCCATAAGGGAGACTAGACATCTACCACCCCACTACCACTATCAACTTAGAGCCATAAGGGAGACTAGACATCTACCACCCCACTACCACTATCAAATTAGAGCCATAAGGGAGCCTAGACATCTACCACCCCACTACCACTATCAGATTAGAGCCACAAGGGAGACTAGACATCTACCACCCCACTATCAGATTAGAGCCATAAAGGAGACTAGACATCTACCACCCCACTACCACTATCAGATTAGAGCCATAAGGGAGACTAGACATCTACCACCCGACTACCACTATCAGATTAGAGCCATAAGGGAGCCTAGACATCTACCACCCCACTACCACTATCAGATTAGAGCCATAAGGGAGACTAGATATCTACCACCCCACTACCACTACCAGATTAGAGCCATAAAGGAGACTAGACATCTACCACCCCACTACCACTACCAGATTAGAGCCATAAGGGAGACTAGACATCTACCACCCCACTCCCACTATCAGATTAGAGCCATATGGGAGCCTAGACATCTACCACCCCACTACCACTATCAAATTAGAGCCATAAGGGAGACTAGACATCTACCACACCACTACCACTATAAAATTAGAGCCATAAGGGAGACTAGACATCTACGACCCCACTACCACTATCAAATTAGAGCCATAAGGGAGACTAGACATCTACCATCCCACTACCACTATCAGATTAGAGCCATAAGGGAGTCTAGACATCTACTACCCCACTATCAGATTAGAGCCATAAGGGAGACTAGACATCTACCATCCCACTACCACTAAAGGATTAGAGCCATAAGGGAGACTAGACATCTACCAACCCACTACCACTTTAAAATTAGAGCCATAAGGGAGCCTAGAAATCTACCACCCTAATACCACTATCAGATTAGAGCCATAAGGGAGACAAGACATCTACCACCCTACTACCCCTATCAGATTAAGGCCATAAGGGAGACTAGACATCTACCACCCCACTACCACTATGAGATTAGAGCCATAAGGGAGACTGGACATCTACCACCCCACTACCACTATCAAATTGGAGCCATAAGGGAGACTAGACATCTCCCACCCCACTATCAGATTAGAGCCACAAAGGAGACTAGACATCTACCACCCCACTACCACTATCAAATTAGGGCCATAAGGGAGACTAGACATCTACCACCCAACTATCAGATTAGAGCCATAAAGGAGACTAGACATCTACCACCCCACTACCACTATCAAAATAGAGCTATAAGGGAGACTAGACATCTACCACCCCACTACCACTATCAGATTAGAGCCATAAGGGAGACTAGATATCTCCCACCCCACTATCAGATTAGAGCCACAAAGGAGACTAGACATCTACAACCCCACTACCACTATCAAATTACAGCCATAAGGGAGACTAGACATCTACCACCCCACTACCACTATCAAAGTAGAGCCATAAGGGAGACTAGACATCTACCCCCCCCACTACCACTATCAGATTAGAGCCATAAGGGAGACTAGACATCTACCACCCCACTTCCACTATCAGAATTAGAGCCATAAGGGAGCCTAGACATCTACCACCCCACTACCAATATCAGATTAGAGCCATAAGGGAGACTAGACATCTACCACCCTACTACCCCTATCCGATTAAGGCCATAAGGGAGACTAGACATCTACCACCCCACTACCACTATCAGATTAGAGCCATAAGGGAGACTAGACATCTACCACCCCACTACCACTACCAGATTAGAGCCATAAAGGAGACTAGACATCTACCACCCCACTACCACTATCAAATTAGAGCTATAAGGGAGACTAGACATCTTCCACCCCACTACCACTATCAGATTAGAGCCATAAGGGAGACTAGACATCTCCCACCCCACTATCAGATTAGAGCCACAAAGGAGACTAGACATCTACCACCCCACTACCACTATCAAATTAGGGCCATAAGGGAGACTAGACATCTACCACCCCACTACCACTATGAGATTAGAGCCATAAGGGAGACTGGACATCTACCACCCCACTACCACTATCAAATTGGAGCCATAAGGGAGACTAGACATCTACCACCCCACTAACACTATCAGGTTAAGGCCATAAGGGAGACTAGACATCTACCACCCCACTATCAGATTAGAGCCGTAAAGGAGACTAGACATCTACCACCCCACTACCACTATCAGATTAGAGCCATAAGGGAGAATAGACATCTACCACCCGACTACCACTACCAGATTAGAGCCATAAGGGAGTCTAGACATCTACCACCCCACTACCACTATCAGATTAGAGCCATAGGGGAACCTAGACATCTACCACCCCAATACTACTATCAGATTAGAGCCATAAGGGAGACTAGATATCTACCACACCACTACCACTATCAGATTAGAGCCATAAGGGAGACTAGACATCTACCACCCCACTATCAGATTAGAGCCATAAGGGAGACTAGACATCTACCACCCCACTACCACTATCAAATTAGAGCCATAAGGGAGACTAGACATCTACCATCCCACTACCACTATCAGATTAGAGCCATAAGGGAGTCTATACATATTCCACCCCACTATCAGATTAGAGCCATAAGGGAGACTAGACATCTACCACCCCACTACCAGAATAGAGCCATAAGGGAGACTAGACATCTACCACCCCACTACCACTATCAGATTAGAGCCATAAGGGAGACTAGACATCTACCACCCCACTACCACTATCAAATTAGAGCCATAAGGGAGACTAGACATCTACCACCCCACTACCACTATCAAATTAGAGCCATAAGGGAGACTTGACATCTACCACCCCACTACCACTATAAAATTAGAGCCATAATGGAGCCTATACATCTTCCACCCCACTACCACTATCAGAATTAGAGCCATAAGGGAGCCTAGACATCTACCACCCCACTACCAATATCAAATTAGAGCCATAAGGGAGACTAGACATCTACCACCCTACTATCAGATTAGAGCCACAAGGGAGACTAGACATGTACCACCCCACTACCACTATCAGATTAGAGCCATAAAGGAGACTAAACATCTACCACTCCACTACCACTATCAGATTAGAGCCATGAGGTAGACTAGACATCTACCACCCAACTACCACTATCAAATTAGAGCCATAAGGGAGACTAGACATCTAAAACCCCACTACCACTATCAGATTAGAGCCATAAGGGAGACTAGACATCTACCACCCCACTATCAGATTAGAGCCATAAAGGAGACTAGACATCTACCACCCCACTACCACTATCAGATTAGAGCCATAAGGGAGACTAGACATCTACCACCCGACTACCACTACCAAATTAGAGCCATAAGGGAGCCTAGACATCTACCACCCCACTACCACTATCAGATTAGAGCCATAAGGGAGACTAGATATCTACCACCCCACTACCACTACCAGATTAGAGCCATAAGGGAGCCTAGACATCTACCACCCCACTACCACTATCAGATTAGAGTCATAAGGGAGCCTAGACATCTACCACCCCACTACCACTACCAGATTAGAGCCATAAGGGAGACTAGACATCTACCACCCCACTACCACTATCAGATTAGAGCCATAAGGGAGCCTAGACATCTACCACCCCACTAACACTATCAGATTAGAGCCAAAAGGGAGACTAGATATCTACCACCCCACTACCACCATCAGATTAGAGCCATAAGGGAGACTAGACATCTACCACCCCACTACCACTATCAGATTAGAGCCATAAGGGAGTCTATACATCTACCAACCCACTACCACTACCAGATTAGAGCCATAAGGGAGACTAGACATCTACCACCCCACTCCCACTACCAGATTAGAGCCATAAGGGAGACTAGACATCTACCACCCCACTACCACTATCAAATTAGAGCCATAAGGGAGCCTAGACATCTACCACCCCACTACCACTATCAGATTAGAGCCATAAGGGAGACTAGACATCTACCACCCCACTACCACTATCAGATTAGAGCCATAAGGGAGACCTGACATCTACCACCCCACTACCACTATCAGATTAGAGCCATAAGGGAGACTAGACATCTACCACCCCACTACCACTATCAGATTAGAGCCATAAGGGAGACCTGACATCTACCACCCCACTACCACTATAAAATTAGAGCCATAAAGGAGCCTAGACATCTACCACCCCACTACCACTATCAGATTAGAGCCATAAGGGAGACTAGACATCTACCACCCCACTACCACTATCAGATTAGAGCCATAAAGGAGACTAGACATCTACCACCCCACTATCAGATTAGAGCCATAAGGGAGACTAGACATCTACCACCCCACTACCACTATCAAATTAGAGCCATAAGGGAGACTAGACATCTACCACCCCAATATCAGATTAGAGCCATAAAGGAGATTAGACATCTACCACCCCACTACCACTATCAGATTAGAGCCATAAGGGAGTCTAGACATCTACCACCCGACTACCACTACCAGATTAGAGCCATAAGGGAGACTAGACATCTACCACCCCACTACCACTATTAGATTAGAGCCATAAGGGAGTCTAGACATCTACCACCCCACTACCACTATCAAATTAGAGCCATAAGGGAGACTAGACATCTACCACCCCACTACCACTACCAGATTAGAGCAACAAGGGAGACTAGGCATCTACCACCCCACTACCACTATCAGATTAGAGCCATAAGGGAGACTAGACATCTACCACCCCACTATCAGATTAGAGCCATAAAGGAGACTAGACATCTACCACCCCACTACCACTATCAAAATAGAGCTATAAGGGAGACTAGACATCTACCACCTCACTACCACTATCAGATTAGAGCCATAAGGGAGACTAGATATCTCCCACCCCACTATCAGATTAGAGCCACAAAGGAGACTAGACATCTACCACACCACTACCACTATCAAATTACAGCCATAAGGGAGACTAGACATCTACCACCCCACTACCACTATCAAATTAGAGCCATAAGGGAGACTAGACATCTACCCCCCCCACTACCACTATCAGATTAGAGCCATAAGGGAGGCTAGACATCTACCACCCCACTACCACTATCAGAATTAGAGCCATAAGGGAGCCTAGACATCTACCACCCCACTACCAATATCAGATTAGAGCCATAAGGGAGACTAGACATCTACCACCCCACTACCACTATCAAATTAGAGCCATAAGGGAGACTAGACATCTACCATCCCACTACCACTATCAGATTAGAGCCATAAGGGAGTCTAGACATCTACCACCCCACTATCAGATTAGAGCCATAAGGGAGACTAGACATCTACCACCCCACTACCACTAAAGGATTAGAGCCATAAGGGAGACTAGACATCTACCAACCCACTACCACTATAAAATTAGAGCCATAAGGGAGCCTAGAAATCTACCACCCTAATACCACTATCAAATTAGAGCCATAAGGGAGCCTAGACATCTACCACCCCACTACCACTATCAGATTAGAGCAATAAGGGAGACTAGACATCTACCACCCCAACACCACTATAAAATTAGAGCCATAAGGGAGCCTAGACATCTACCACCCCACTACCACTATCAGATTAGAGCCATAAGGGAGCCTAGACATCTACCAACCCACTACCAATATCAGATTAGAGCCATAAGGGAGACAAGACATCTACCACCCTACTACCCCTATCAGATTAAGGCCATAAGGGAGACTAGACATCTACCACCCCACTACCACTATCAGATTAGAGCCATAAGGGAGACTAGACATCTACCACCCCACTACCACTACCAGATTAGAGCCATAAGGGAGACTAGGCATCTACCACCCCACTACCACTATCAGATTAGAGCCATAAGGGAGACTAGACATCTACCACCCCACTATCAGATTAGAGCCATAAAGGAGACTAGACATCTACCACCCCACTACCACTATCAAAATAGAGCTATAAGGGAGACTAGACATCTACCACCCCACTACCACTATCAGATTAGAGCCATAAGGGAGCCTAGACATCTACCACCCCACTACCACTATCAGATTAGAGCCATAAGGGAGACTAGACATCTACTGCCCCACTACCACTATCAGATTAGAGCCATAAGGGAGACTAGACATCTACCACCCCACTACCACTATCAGATTGGAGCCATAAGGGAGACTAGACATCTACCACCCCACTACCACTACCAGATTAGAGCCATAAGGGAGACTAGGCATCTACCACCCCACTACCACTATCAGATTAGAGCCATAAGGGAGACTAGACATCTACCACCCCACTATCAGATTAGAGCCATAAAGGAGACTAGACATCTACCACCCCACTACCACTATCAAAATAGAGCTATAAGGGAGACTAGACATCTACCACCCCACTACCACTATCAGATTAGAGCCATAAGGGAGACTAGATATCTCCCACCCCACTATCAGATTAGAGCCACAAAGGAGACTAGACATCTACAACCCCACTACCACTATCAAATTACAGCCATAAGGGAGACTAGACATCTACCACCCCACTACCACTATCAGAATTAGAGCCATAAGGGAGCCTAGACATCTACCACCCCACTACCAATATCAGATTAGAGCCATAAGGGAGACTAGACATCTACCACCCCACTACCACTATCAAATTAGAGCCATAAGGGAGACTAGACATCTACCATCCCACTACCACTATCAGATTAGAGCCATAAGGGAGTCTAGACATCTACCACCCCACTATCAGATTAGAGCCATAAGGGAGACTAGACATCTACCACCCCACTACCACTAAAGGATTAGAGCCATAAGGGAGACTAGACATCTACCAACCCACTACCACTATAAAATTAGAGCCATAAGGGAGCCTAGAAATCTACCACCCTAATACCACTATCAAATTAGAGCCATAAGGGAGCCTAGACATCTACCACCCCACTACCACTATCAGATTAGAGCCATAAGGGAGACTAGACATCTACCACCCCACTACCACTATAAAATTAAAGCCATAAGGGAGCCTAGACATCTACCACCCCACTACCACTATCAGATTAGAGCCATAAGGGAGCCTAGACATCTACCAACCCACTACCAATATCAGATTAGAGCCATAAGGGAGTCTAGACATATACCACCCCACTATCAGATTAGAGCCATAAGGGAGACTAGACATCTACCACCCCACTACCAGAATAGAGCCATAAGAGAGACTAGACATCTACCACCCCACTACCACTATCAGATTAGAGCCATAAGGGAGACTAGACATCTACCACCCCACTACCACTATCAAATTAGAGCCATAAGGGAGACTAGACATCTACCACCCCACTACCACTATCAAATTAGAGCCATAAGGGAGACTTGACATCTACCACCCCACTACCACTATAAAATTAGAGCCATAGGGGGAGCCTATACATCTTCCACCCCACTACCACTATCAGAATTAGAGCCATAAGGGAGCCTAGACATCTACCACCCCACTACCAATATCAAATTAGAGCCATAAGGGAGACTAGACATCTACCACCCTACTATCAGATTAGAGCCACAAGGGAGACTAGACATCTACCACCCCACTACCGCTATCAGATTAGAGCCATAAAGGAGACTAAACATCTACCACTCCACTACCACTATCAGATTAGAGCCATGAGGTAGACTAGACATCTACCACCCCACTACCACTATCAGATTAGAGCCATAAGGGAGACTAGACATCTACCACCCCACTATCAGATTAAAGCCATAAAGGAGACTAGACATCTACCACCCCACTACCACTATCAGATTAGAGCCATAAGGGAGACTAGACATCTACCACCCGACTACCACTTCCAAATTAGAGCCATAAGGGAGGCTAGACATCTACCACCCCACTACCACTATCAGATTAGAGCCATAAGCGAGACTAGACATCTACCACCCCACTACCACTATAAAATTAGAGCCATAAGGGAGCCTATACATCTACCACCCCACTACCACTATCAGAATTAGAGCCATAAGGGAGCCTAGACATCTACCACCCCACTACCAATATCAAATTAGAGCCATAAGGGAGACTAGACATCTACCACCCTACTATCAGATTAGAGCCACAAGGGAGACTAGACATCTACCACCCCACTACCACTATCAGATTAGAGCCATAAAGGAGACTAAGAATCTACCACCCCACTACCACTATCAGATTAGAGCCATGAGGGAGACTAGACATCTACCACCCCACTACCACTATCAAATTAGAGCCATAAGGGAGAGTAGACATCTACCACCCCACTACCACTATCAGATTAGAGCCATAAAGGAAGACTAGACATCTACCACCCCACTATCAGATTAGAGCCATAAAGGAGACTAGACATCTACCACCCCACTACCACTATCAGATTAGAGCCATAAGGGAGTCTAGACATCTACCACCCGACTACCACTACCAAATTAGAGCCATAAGGGAGACTAGACATCTACCACCCCACTACCACTATCAGATTAGAGCCATAAGGGAGCCTAGACATCTACCACCCCACTACCACTATCAGATTAGAGCCATAAGGGAGACTAGATATCTACCACCCCACTACCACTACCAGATTAGAGCCATAAGGGAGCCTAGACATCTACCACCCCACTACCACTATCAGATTAGAGTCATTAGGGAGCCTAGACATCTACCACCCCACTACCACTACCAGATTAGAGCCATAAGGGAGACTAGACATCTACCACCCCACTACCACTATCAGATTAGAGCCATAAGGGAGCCTAGACATCTACCACCCCACTAACACTATCAGATTAGAGCCAAAAGGGAGACTAGATATCTACCACCCCACTACCACCATCAGATTAGAGCCATAAGGGAGACTAGACATCTACCACCCCACTACCACTATCAGATTAGAGCCATAAGGGAGTCTATACATCTACCAACCCACTACCACTACCAGATTAGAGCCATAAGGGAGACTAGACATCTACCACCCCACTCCCACTATCAGATAAGAGCCATAAGGGAGACTAGACATCTACCACCCCACTACCACTACCAGATTAGAGCCATAAGGGAGACTAGACATCTACCACCCCACTACCACTATCAAATTAGAGCCATAAGGGAGCCTAGACATCTACCACCCCACTACCACTATCAGATTAGAGCCATAAGGGAGACTAGACATCTACCACCCCACTACCACTATCAGATTAGAGCCATAAGGGAGACCTGACATCTACCACCCCACTACCACTATAAAATTAGAGCCATAAAGGAGCCTAGACATCTACCACCCCACTACCACTATCAGATTAGAGCCATAAGGGAGACTAGACATCTACCACCCCACTACCACTATCAGATTAGAGCCATAAGGGAGACTAGACATCTACCACCCCACTATCAGATTAGAGCCATAAGGGAGACTAGACATCTACCACCCCACTACCACTATAAAATTAGAGCCATAAGGGAGCCTATACATCTACCACCCCACTACCACTATCAGAATTAGAGCCATAAGGGAGCCTAGACATCTACCACCCCACTACCAATATCAAATTAGAGCCATAAGGGAGACTAGACATCTACCACCCTACTATCAGATTAGAGCCACAAGGGAGACTAGACATCTACCACCCCACTACCACTATCAGATTAGAGCCATAAAGGAGACTAAGAATCTACCACCCCACTACCACTATCAGATTAGAGCCATGAGGGAGACTAGACATCTACCACCCCACTACCACTATCAAATTAGAGCCATAAGGGAGAGTAGACATCTACCACCCCACTACCACTATCAGATTAGAGCCATAAAGGAAGACTAGACATCTACCACCCCACTATCAGATTAGAGCCATAAAGGAGACTAGACATCTACCACCCCACTACCACTATCAGATTAGAGCCATAAGGGAGTCTAGACATCTACCACCCGACTACCACTACCAAATTAAAGCCATAAGGGAGACTAGACATCTACCACCCCACTACCACTATCAGATTAGAGCCATAAGGGAACCTAGACATCTACCACCCCACTACCACTATCAGATTAGAGCCATAAGGGAGACTAGATATCTACCACCCCACTACCACTACCAGATTAGAGCCATAAGGGAGACTAGGCATCTACCACCCCACTACCACTATCAGATTAGAGTCATAAGGGAGCCTAGACATCTACCACCCCACTACCACTACCAGATTAGAGCCATAAGGGAGACTAGACATCTACCACCCCACTACCACTATCAGATTAGAGCCATAAGGGAGCCTAGACATCTACCACCCCACTAACACTATCAGATTAGAGCCAAAAGGGAGACTAGATATCTACCACCCCACTACCACCATCAGATTAGAGCCATAAGGGAGACTAGACATCTACCACCCCACTACCACTATCAGATTAGAGCCATAAGGGAGTCTATACATCTACCAACCCACTACCACTACCAGATTAGAGCCATAAGGGAGACTAGACATCTACCACCCCACTCCCACTATCAGATAAGAGCCATAAGGGAGACTAGACATCTACCACCCCACTACCACTACCAGATTAGAGCCATAAGGGAGACTAGACATCTACCACCCCACTACCACTATCAAATTAGAGCCATAAGGGAGCCTAGACATCTACCACCCCACTACCACTATCAGATTAGAGCCATAAGGGAGACTAGACATCTACCACCCCACTACCACTATCAGATTAGAGCCATAAGGGAGACCTGACATCTACCACCCCACTACCACTATAAAATTAGAGCCATAAAGGAGCCTAGACATCTACCACCCCACTACCACTATCAGATTAGAGCCATAAGGGAGACTAGACATCTACCACCCCACTACCACTATCAGATTAGAGCCATAAGGGAGACTAGACATCTACCACCCCACTATCAGATTAGAGCCGTAAAGGAGATTAGACATCTACCACCCCACTACCACTATCAGATTAGAGCCATAAGGGAGTCTAGACATCTACCACCCGACTACCATTACCAGATTAGAGCCATAAGGGAGACTAGACATCTACCACCCCACTACCACTATTAGATTAGAGCCATAAGGGAGTCTAGACATCTACCACCCCACTACCACTATCAAATTAGAGCCATAATGGAGACTAGACATCTACCACCCCACTACCACTATCAGATTAGAGCCATAAGGGAGACTAGACATCTACCACTACCACTATCAGATTAGAGCCATAAGGGAGACTAGACATCTACCACTACCACTATCAGATTAGAGCCATAAGTGAGACTAGATATCTACCACCCCACTACCACTATCAAATTAGAGCCATAAGGGAGACTAGACATCTACCACCCCACTACCACTACCAAATTAGAGCCATAAGGGAGACTAGACATCTACCACCCCACTACCAATATCAAATTAGAGCCATAAGGGAGACTAGACATCTACCACCCCACTACCACTATCAGATTAGAGCCATAAAGGAGACTAGACATCTACCACTCCACTACCACTATCAGATTAGAGCCATAAGGGAGACTAGACATCTACCACCACACTACCACTATCAGATTAGAGCCATCAGGGAGACTAGACATCTACCACCACACTACCACTATCAGATTAGAGCCATAAGGAGCCTAGACATCTACCACTACCAGATTAGAGCCATAAGGGAAACTAGACATCTACCACCCCACTATCAGATTAGAGCCATAAGTGAGACAAGACATCTACCACCCCACTACCACTATCAAATTAGAGCCATAAGGGAGAAAAGACATTACCACCCCACTACCACTATCAGATTAGAGCCATAAGGGAGACTAGACATCTACCACCCCACTACCACTATCAGATTAGAGCCATAAGGGAGATTAGACATCACCCACCCCACTACCACTACCAGATAAGAGCCATAAGGGAGCCTAGACATCTACCACCCCACTACCACTATCAAATTAGAGCCATAAGGGAGACTAGACATCTACCACCCCACTACCACTATCAGATTAGAGCCACAAGGGAGACTAGACATCTACTACCCCACTACCACTATCGGAATAGAGCCATAAGGGAGACTAGACATCTACCACACCACTACCACTACCAGATTAGAGCCATAAGGGAGACTAGACATCTACCACCCCACTACCTCTATCAGATTAGAGCCATAAGGGAGACTAGACATCTACCACCACACTACCACTATCAGATTAGAGCCATAAGGGAGACTAGACATCTACCACCCCACTACCACTACGAGATTAGAGCCATAAGGGAGACTAGACATCTACCACCCCACTACCACTATCAGATTAGAGCCATAAGGGAGACTAGACATCTACCACCCCACTACCACTATAAAAATAAGAGCCATAAGGGAGACTAGACATCTACCACCCCACTACCACTATCAGATTGGAGCCATAAGGGAGACTAGACATCTACCACCCCACTATCAGATTAGAGCCATAAGTGAGACTAGACATCTACCACCCCACTACCACTATCAAATTAGAGCCATAAGGGAGACTAGACATCTACCACCCCACTACCACTACCAGATTAGAGCAATAAGGGAGACTAGACATCTACCACCCCACTACCTCTATCAGATTAGAGCCATAAGGGAGCCCAGACATCTACCACCCCACTACCACTATCAAATTAGAGCCATAAGGGAGACTAGACATCTACCAACCCACTACCACTATCAGATTAGAGCCACAAGGGAGACTTGACATCTACTACCCCACTACCACTATCAGAATAGAGCCATAAGGGAGACTAGACATCTACCACTCCACTACCACTATCAGATTAGAGCCATAAGGGAGACTAGATATCTACCACCACACTACCACTATCAGATTAGAGCCATAAGGGAGACTAGACATCTACCACCCCACTACCACTATCAGATGAGAGCCATAAGGAGCCTAGACATCTACCACTACCAGATTAGAGCCATAAGGGAGACTAGACATCTACCACCCCACTACCACTATCAGATTAGAGCCATAAGGGGTACTAGACATCTACCACCCCACTACCACTATCAGATTAGAGCCATAAGGGAGACTAGACATCTACCACTACCACTATCAGATTAGAGCCATAAGGGAGACTAGACATCTACCACACCACTACCACTACCAGATTAGAGCCATAAGGGAGACTAGACATCTACCACCCCACTACCTCTATCAGATTAGAGCCATAAGGGAGACTAGACATCTACCACCACACTACCACTATCAGATTAGAGCCATAAGGGAGACTAGACATCTACCACCCCACTACCACTACGAGATTAGAGCCATAAGGGAGACTAGACATCTACCACCCCACTACCACTATCAGATTAGAGCCATAAGGGAGACTAGACATCTACCACCCCACTACCACTATAAAAATAAGAGCCATAAGGGAGACTAGACATCTACCACCCCACTACCACTATCAGATTAGAGCCATAAGGGAGACTAGACATCTACCACCCCACTATCAGATTAGAGCCATAAGTGAGACTAGACATCTACCACCCCACTACCACTATCAGATTAGAGCCATAAGGGAGACTAGACATCTACCACCCCACTACCACTATCAGATTAGAGCCATAAGGGAGACTAGACATCTACCACCCCACTATCAGATTAGAGCCATAAGTGAGACTAGACATCTACCACCCCACTACCACTATCAAATTAGAGCCATAAGGGAGACTAGACATCTACGACCCCACTACCACTACCAGATTAGAGCAATAAGGGAGACTAGACATCTACCACCCCACTACATCTATCAGATTAGAGCCATAAGGGAGACTAGACATCTACCACCACACTACCACTATCAGATTAGAGCCATAAGGTAGACTAGACATCTACCACCCCACTACCACTACGAGATTAGAGCCATAAGGGAGACTAGACATCTACCACCCCACTACCACTATCAGATTAGAGCCATAAGGGAGACTAGACATCTACCACCCAACTACCACTATAAAAATAAGAGCCATAAGGGACACTAGACATCTACCACCCCACTACCACTATCAGATTAGAGACATAAGGGAGACTAGACATCTACCACCCCACTATCAGATTAGAGCCATAAGTGAGACGAGACATCTACCACCCCACTACCACTATCAAATTAGAGCCATAAGGGAGACTAGACATCTACCACCCCACTACCACTATCAGATTAGAGCCATAAAGGAGACTAGACATCTACCACCCCACTATCAGATTAGAGCCATAAGTGAGACTAGACATCTACCACCCCACTACCACTATCAAATTAGAGCCATAAGGGAGACTAGACATCTACCACCCCACTACCACTATCAGATTAGAGCCATAAGGGAGACTAGACATCTACCACCCCACTACCACTATCAGATTAGAGCCATAAGGGAGACTAGACATCTACCACTCCACTACCACTATCAGATTAGAGCCATAAGGGAGACTAGACATCTACCACCACAATACCACTATCAGATTAGAGCCATAAGGGAGACTAGACATCTTCCACCCCACTACCACTATCAGATTAGAGCCATAAGGGAGCCTAGACATCTACCACTACTAGATTAGAGCCATAAGGGAGACTAGACATCTACCACCCCACTACCTCTATCAGATTAGAGCCATAAGGGAGACTAGACATCTACCACCACACTACCACTATCAGATTAGAGCCATAAGGGAGACTAGACATCTACCACCCCACTACCACTACGAGATTAGAGCCATAAGGGAGCCTAGACATCTACCACCCCACTACCACTATCAAATTAGAGCCATAAGGGAGAAAAGACATTACCACCCCACTACCACTATCAGATTAGAGCCATAAGGGAGACTAGACATCTACCACCCCACTACCACTATCAGATTAGAGCCATAAGGGAGATTAGACATCACCCACCCCACTACCACTACCAGATAAGAGCCATAAGGGAGCCTAGACATCTACCACCCCACTACCACTATCAAATTAGAGCCATAAGGGAGACTAGACATCTACCACCCCACTACCACTATCAGATTAGAGCCACAAGGGAGACTAGACATCTACTACCCCACTACCACTATCGGAATAGAGCCATAAGGGAGACTAGACATCTACCACACCACTACCACTACCAGATTAGAGCCATAAGGGAGACTAGACATCTACCACCCCACTACCTCTATCAGATTAGAGCCATAAGGGAGACTAGACATCTACCACCACACTACCACTATCAGATTAGAGCCATAAGGGAGACTAGACATCTACCACCCCACTACCACTACGAGATTAGAGCCATAAGGGAGACTAGACATCTACCACCCCACTACCACTATCAGATTAGAGCCATAAGGGAGACTAGACATCTACCACCCCACTACCACTATAAAAATAAGAGCCATAAGGGAGACTAGACATCTACCACCCCACTACCACTATCAGATTGGAGCCATAAGGGAGACTAGACATCTACCACCCCACTATCAGATTAGAGCCATAAGTGAGACTAGACATCTACCACCCCACTACCACTATCAAATTAGAGCCATAAGGGAGACTAGACATCTACCACCCCACTACCACTACCAGATTAGAGCAATAAGGGAGACTAGACATCTACCACCCCACTACCTCTATCAGATTAGAGCCATAAGGGAGCCCAGACATCTACCACCCCACTACCACTATCAAATTAGAGCCATAAGGGAGACTAGACATCTACCACCCCACTACCACTATCAGATTAGAGCCACAAGGGAGACTAGACATCTACTACCCCACTACCACTATCAGAATAGAGCCATAAGGGAGACTAGACATCTACCACTCCACTACCACTATCAGATTAGAGCCATAAGGGAGACTAGACATCTACCACCACACTACCACTATCAGATTAGAGCCATAAGGGAGACTAGACATCTACCACCCCACTACCACTATCAGATGAGAGCCATAAGGAGCCTAGACATCTACCACTACCAGATTAGAGCCATAAGGGAGACTAGACATCTACCACCCCACTACCACTATCAGATTAGAGCCATAAGGGGTACTAGACATCTACCACCCCACTACCACTATCAGATTAGAGCCATAAGGGAGACTAGACATCTACCACTACCACTATCAGATTAGAGCCATAAGGGAGACTAGACATCTACCACACCACTACCACTACCAGATTAGAGCCATAAGGGAGACTAGACATCTACCACCCCACTACCTCTATCAGATTAGAGCCATAAGGGAGACTAGACATCTACCACCACACTACCACTATCAGATTAGAGCCATAAGGGAGACTAGACATCTACCACCCCACTACCACTACGAGATTAGAGCCATAAGGGAGACTAGACATCTACCACCCCACTACCACTATCAGATTAGAGCCATAAGGGAGACTAGACATCTACCACCCCACTACCACTATAAAAATAAGAGCCATAAGGGAGACTAGACATCTACCACCCCACTACCACTATCAGATTAGAGCCATAAGGGAGACTAGACATCTACCACCCCACTATCAGATTAGAGCCATAAGTGAGACTAGACATCTACCACCCCACTACCACTATCAGATTAGAGCCATAAGGGAGACTAGACATCTACCACCCCACTACCACTATCAGATTAGAGCCATAAGGGAGACTAGACATCTACCACCCCACTATCAAATTAGAGCCATAAGTGAGACTAGACATCTACCACCCCACTACCACTATCAAATTAGAGCCATAAGGGAGACTAGACATCTACGACCCCACTACCACTACCAGATTAGAGCAATAAGGGAGACTAGACATCTACCACCCCACTACATCTATCAGATTAGAGCCATAAGGGAGACTAGACATCTACCACCACACTACCACTATCAGATTAGAGCCATAAGGGAGACTAGACATCTACCACCCCACTACCACTACGAGATTAGAGCCATAAGGGAGACTAGACATCTACCACCCCACTACCACTATCAGATTAGAGCCATAAGGGAGACTAGACATCTACCACCCAACTACCACTATAAAAATAAGAGCCATAAGGGAGACTAGACATCTACCACCCCACTACCACTATCAGATTAGAGACATAAGGGAGACTAGACATCTACCACCCCACTATCAGATTAGAGCCATAAGTGAGACGAGACATCTACCACCCCACTACCACTATCAAAATAGAGCCATAAGGGAGACTAGACATCTACCACCCCACTACCACTATCAGATTAGAGCCATAAAGGAGACTAGACATCTACCACCCCACTATCAGATTAGAGCCATAAGTGAGACTAGACATCTACCACCCCACTACCACTATCAAATTAGAGCCATAAGGGAGACTAGACATCTACCACCCCACTACCACTATCAGATTAGAGCCATAAGGGAGACTAGACATCTACCACCCCACTACCACTATCAGATTAGAGCCATAAGGGAGACTAGACATCTACCACTCCACTACCACTATCAGATTAGAGCCATAAGGGAGACTAGACATCTACCACCACAATACCACTATCAGATTAGAGCCATAAGGGAGACTAGACATCTTCCACCCCACTACCACTATCAGATTAGAGCCATAAGGGAGCCTAGACATCTACCACTACTAGATTAGAGCCATAAGGGAGACTAGACATCTACCACCCCACTACCTCTATCAGATTAGAGCCATAAGGGAGACTAGACATCTACCACCACACTACCACTATCAGATTAGAGCCATAAGGGAGACTAGACATCTACCACCCCACTACCACTACGAGATTAGAGCCATAAGGGAGCCTAGACATCTACCACCCCACTACCACTATCAAATTAGAGCCATAAGGGAGACTAGACATCTACCACCCCACTACCACTATCAGATTAGAGCCATAAGGGAGACTAGACATCTACCACCCCACTACCACTATCAGATTAGAGCCATAAGGGAGACTAGACATCTACCACTCCACTACCACTATCAGATTAGAGCCATAAGGGAGACTAGACATCTACCACCACAATACCACTATCAGATTAGAGCCATAAGGGAGACTAGACATCTTCCACCCCACTACCACTATCAGATTAGAGCCATAAGGGAGCCTAGACATCTACCACTACTAGATTAGAGCCATAAGGGAGACTAGACATCTACCACCCCACTACCACTATCAGATTAGAGCCATAAAGGAGACTAGACATCTACCACCCCACTATCAGATTAGAGCCATAAGTGAGACTAGACATCTACCACCCCACTACCACTATCAAATTAGAGCCATAAGGGAGACTAGACATCTACCACCCCACTACCACTATCATATTTGAGCCATAAGGGAGACTAGACATCTACCAACCAACTACCACTACCAGATTAGAGCCATAAGGGAGACTAGACATCTACCACTACTAGATTAGAGCCATAAGGGAAACTAGACATCTACCACCCCACTACCACTATCAGATTAGAGCCATAAAGGAGACTAGACATCTACCACCCCACTATCAGATTAGAGCCATAAGGGAGACTAGACATCTACCACCCCAGTACCACTATCAAATTAGAGCCATAAGGGAGTCTAGACATCTACCACCCCACTACCACTACGAGATTAGAGCCATAAGGGAGACTAGACATCTACCACTCCACTACCACTATCAGATTAGAGCCATAAGGGAGACTAGACATCTACCACCACACTACCACTATCAGATTAGAGCCATAAGGGAGACTAGACATCTACCACCCCACTACCACTATCAGATGAGAGCCATAAGGAGCCTAGACATCTACCACTACCAGATTAGAGCCATAAGGGAGACTAGACATCTACCACCCCACTACCACTATCAGATTAGAGCCATAAGGGGTACTAGACATCTACCACCCCACTACCACTATCAGATTAGAGCCATAAGGGAGACTAGACATCTACCACTACCACTATCAGATTAGAGCCATAAGGGAGACTAGACATCTACCACACCACTACCACTACCAGATTAGAGCCATAAGGGAGACTAGACATCTACCACCCCACTACCTCTATCAGATTAGAGCCATAAGGGAGACTAGACATCTACCACCACACTACCACTATCAGATTAGAGCCATAAGGGAGACTAGACATCTACCACCCCACTACCACTACGAGATTAGAGCCATAAGGGAGACTAGACATCTACCACCCCACTACCACTATCAGATTAGAGCCATAAGGGAGACTAGACATCTACCACCCCACTACCACTATAAAAATAAGAGCCATAAGGGAGACTAGACATCTACCACCCCACTACCACTATCAGATTAGAGCCATAAGGGAGACTAGACATCTACCACCCCACTATCAGATTAGAGCCATAAGTGAGACTAGACATCTACCACCCCACTACCACTATCAGATTAGAGCCATAAGGGAGACTAGACATCTACCACCCCACTACCACTATCAGATTAGAGCCATAAGGGAGACTAGACATCTACCACCCCACTATCAAATTAGAGCCATAAGTGAGACTAGACATCTACCACCCCACTACCACTATCAAATTAGAGCCATAAGGGAGACTAGACATCTACGACCCCACTACCACTACCAGATTAGAGCAATAAGGGAGACTAGACATCTACCACCCCACTACATCTATCAGATTAGAGCCATAAGGGAGACTAGACATCTACCACCACACTACCACTATCAGATTAGAGCCATAAGGGAGACTAGACATCTACCACCCCACTACCACTACGAGATTAGAGCCATAAGGGAGACTAGACATCTACCACCCCACTACCACTATCAGATTAGAGCCATAAGGGAGACTAGACATCTACCACCCAACTACCACTATAAAAATAAGAGCCATAAGGGAGACTAGACATCTACCACCCCACTACCACTATCAGATTAGAGACATAAGGGAGACTAGACATCTACCACCCCACTATCAGATTAGAGCCATAAGTGAGACGAGACATCTACCACCCCACTACCACTATCAAATTAGAGCCATAAGGGAGACTAGACATCTACCACCCCACTACCACTATCAGATTAGAGCCATAAAGGAGACTAGACATCTACCACCCCACTATCAGATTAGAGCCATAAGTGAGACTAGACATCTACCACCCCACTACCACTATCAAATTAGAGCCATAAGGGAGACTAGACATCTACCACCCCACTACCACTATCAGATTAGAGCCATAAGGGAGACTAGACATCTACCACCCCACTACCACTATCAGATTAGAGCCATAAGGGAGACTAGACATCTACCACTCCACTACCACTATCAGATTAGAGCCATAAGGGAGACTAGACATCTACCACCACAATACCACTATCAGATTAGAGCCATAAGGGAGACTAGACATCTTCCACCCCACTACCACTATCAGATTAGAGCCATAAGGGAGCCTAGACATCTACCACTACTAGATTAGAGCCATAAGGGAGACTAGACATCTACCACCCCACTACCTCTATCAGATTAGAGCCATAAGGGAGACTAGACATCTACCACCACACTACCACTATCAGATTAGAGCCATAAGGGAGACTAGACATCTACCACCCCACTACCACTACGAGATTAGAGCCATAAGGGAGCCTAGACATCTACCACCCCACTACCACTATCAAATTAGAGCCATAAGGGAGACTAGACATCTACCACCCCACTACCACTATCAGATTAGAGCCATAAGGGAGACTAGACATCTACCACCCCACTACCACTATCAGATTAGAGCCATAAGGGAGACTAGACATCTACCACTCCACTACCACTATCAGATTAGAGCCATAAGGGAGACTAGACATCTACCACCACAATACCACTATCAGATTAGAGCCATAAGGGAGACTAGACATCTTCCACCCCACTACCACTATCAGATTAGAGCCATAAGGGAGCCTAGACATCTACCACTACTAGATTAGAGCCATAAGGGAGACTAGACATCTACCACCCCACTACCACTATCAGATTAGAGCCATAAAGGAGACTAGACATCTACCACCCCACTATCAGATTAGAGCCATAAGTGAGACTAGACATCTACCACCCCACTACCACTATCAAATTAGAGCCATAAGGGAGACTAGACATCTACCACCCCACTACCACTATCATATTTGAGCCATAAGGGAGACTAGACATCTACCAACCCACTACCACTACCAGATTAGAGCCATAAGGGAGACTAGACATCTACCACTACTAGATTAGAGCCATAAGGGAAACTAGACATCTACCACCCCACTACCACTATCAGATTAGA
Source organism: Salvelinus fontinalis (assembly GCF_029448725.1). Lineage (NCBI taxonomy): Eukaryota > Metazoa > Chordata > Actinopteri > Salmoniformes > Salmonidae > Salvelinus > Salvelinus fontinalis. The sequence continues at coordinate 37,563,870 of NC_074684.1, read as the reverse complement.
GCCATAAAGGAGACTAGACATCTACCACCCCACTATCAGATTAGAGCCATAAGGGAGACTAGACATCTACCACCCCAGTACCACTATCAAATTAGAGCCATAAGGGAGTCTAGACATCTACCACCCCACTACCACTACGAGATTAGAGCCATAAGGGAGACTAGACATCTACCACCCCACTACCACTATCAGATTAGAGCCTTAAGGGAGACTAGACATCTACCACCCAACTACCACTATAAAAATAAGAGCCATAAGGGAGACTAGACATCTACCACCCCACTACCACTATCAGATTAGAGACATAAGGGAGACTAGACATCTACCACCCCACTATCAGATTAGAGCCATAAGTGAGCCTAGACATCTACCACTACTAGATTAGAGCCATAAGGGAGACTAGACATCTACCACCCCACTACCTCTATCAGATTAGAGCCATAAGGGAGACTAGACATCTACCACCACACTACCACTATCAGATTAGAGCCATAAGGGAGACTAGACATCTACCACCCCACTACCACTACGAGATTAGAGCCATAAGGGAGCCTAGACATCTACCACCCCACTACCACTATCAAATTAGAGCCATAAGGGAGACTAGACATCTACCACCCCACTACCACTATCAGATTAGAGCCATAAGGGAGACTAGACATCTACCACCCCACTACCACTATCAGATTAGAGCCATGAGGGAGACTAGACATCTACCACTCCACTACCACTATCAGATTAGAGCCATAAGGGAGACTAGACATCTACCACCACAATACCACTATCAGATTAGAGCCATAAGGGAGACTAGACATCTTCCACCCCACTACCACTATCAGATTAGAGCCATAAGGGAGCCTAGACATCTACCACTACTAGATTAGAGCCATAAGGGAGACTAGACATCTACCACCCCACTACCACTATCAGATTAGAGCCATAAAGGAGACTAGACATCTACCACCCCACTATCAGATTAGAGCCATAAGTGAGACTAGACATCTACCACCCCACTACCACTATCAAATTAGAGCCATAAGGGAGACTAGACATCTACCACCCCACTACCACTATCATATTTGAGCCATAAGGGAGACTAGACATCTACCAACCCACTACCACTACCAGATTAGAGCCATAAGGGAGACTAGACATCTACCACTACTAGATTAGAGCCATAAGGGAAACTAGACATCTACCACCCCACTACCACTATCAGATTAGAGCCATAAAGGAGACTAGACATCTACCACCCCACTATCAGATTAGAGCCATAAGGGAGACTAGACATCTACCACCCCAGTACCACTATCAAATTAGAGCCATAAGGGAGTCTAGACATCTACCACCCCACTACCACTACGAGATTAGAGCCATAAGGGAGACTAGACATCTACCACCCCACTACCACTATCAGATTAGAGCCTTAAGGGAGACTAGACATCTACCACCCAACTACCACTATAAAAATAAGAGCCATAAGGGAGACTAGACATCTACCACCCCACTACCACTATCAGATTAGAGACATAAGGGAGACTAGACATCTACCACCCCACTATCAGATTAGAGCCATAAGTGAGACTAGACATCTACCACCCCACTACCACTATCAAATTAGAGCCATAAGGGAGACTAGACATCTACCACCCAACTACCACTACGAGATTAGAGCCATAAGGGAGACTAGACATCTACCACCCCACTACCACTATCAGATTAGAGCCATAAGGGAGACTAGACATCTACCACCCAACTACCACTATAAAAATAAGAGCCATAAGGGAGACTAGACATCTACCACCCCACTACCACTATCAGATTAGAGACATAAGGGAGACTAGACATCTACCACCCCACTATCAGATTAGAGCCATAAGTGAGACTAGACATCTACCACCCCACTACCACTATCAAATTAGAGCCATAAGGGAGACTAGACATCTACCACTCCACTACCACTATCAGATTAGAGCCATAAGGGAGACTAGACATCTACCACCACAATACCACTATCAGATTAGAGCCATAAGGGAGACTAGACATCTTCCACCCCACTACCACTATCAGATTAGAACCATAAGGGAGCCTAGACATCTACCACTACTAGATTAGAGCCATAAGGGAGACTAGACATCTACCACCCCACTACCACTATCAGATTAGAGCCATAAAGGAGACTAGACATCTACCACCCCACTATCAGATTAGAGCCATAAGTGAGACTAGACATCTACCACCCCAGTACCACTATCAAATTAGAGCCATAAGGGAGACTAGACATCTACCACCCAACTACCACTATAAAAATAAGAGCCATAAGGGAGACTAGACATCTACCACCCCACTACCACTATCAGATTAGAGACATAAGGGAGACTAGACATCTACCACCCCACTATCAGATTAGAGCCATAAGTGAGACTAGACATCTACCACCCCACTACCACTATCAAATTAGAGCCATAAGGGAGACTAGACATCTACCACCCCACTACCACTATCAGATTAGAGACATAAGGGAGACTAGACATCTACCACCCCACTACCACTATCAGATTAGAGCCATAAAGGAGACTAGACATCTACCACCCCACTATCAGATTAGAGCCATAAGTGAGACTAGACATCTACCACCCCACTACCACTATCAAATTAGAGCCATAAGGGAGACTAGACATCTACCACCCCACTACCACTATCAGATTAGAGCCATAAGGGAGACTAGACATCTACCACCCCACTACCACTATCAGATTAGAGCCATAAGGGAGACTAGACATCTACCACTCCACTACCACTATCAGATTAGAGCCATAAGGGAGACTAGACATCTACCACCACAATACCACTATCAGATTAGAGCCATAAGGGAGACTAGACATCTTCCACCCCACTACCACTATCAGATTAGAGCCATAAGGGAGCCTAGACATCTACCACTACTAGATTAGAGCCATAAGGGAGACTAGACATCTACCACCCCACTACCACTACGAGATTAGAGCCATAAGGGAGCCTAGACATCTACCACCCCACTACCACTATCAAATTAGAGCCATAAGGGAGACTAGACATCTACCACCCCACTACCACTATCAGATTAGAGCCATAAGGGAGACTAGACATCTACCACCCCACTACCACTATCAGATTAGAGCCATAAGGGAGACTAGACATCTACCACTCCACTACCACTATCAGATTAGAGCCATAAGGGAGACTAGACATCTACCACCACAATACCACTATCAGATTAGAGCCATAAGGGAGACTAGACATCTTCCACCCCACTACCACTATCAGATTAGAGCCATAAGGGAGCCTAGACATCTACCACTACTAGATTAGAGCCATAAGGGAGACTAGACATCTACCACCCCACTACCACTATCAGATTAGAGCCATAAAGGAGACTAGACATCTACCACCCCACTATCAGATTAGAGCCATAAGTGAGACTAGACATCTACCACCCCACTACCACTATCAAATTAGAGCCATAAGGGAGACTAGACATCTACCACCCCACTACCACTATCATATTTGAGCCATAAGGGAGACTAGACATCTACCAACCCACTACCACTACCAGATTAGAGCCATAAGGGAGACTAGACATCTACCACTACTAGATTAGAGCCATAAGGGAAACTAGACATCTACCACCCCACTACCACTATCAGATTAGAGCCATAAAGGAGACTAGACATCTACCACCCCACTATCAGATTAGAGCCATAAGGGAGACTAGACATCTACCACCCCAGTACCACTATCAAATTAGAGCCATAAGGGAGTCTAGACATCTACCACCCCACTACCACTACGAGATTAGAGCCATAAGGGAGACTAGACATCTACCACCCCACTACCACTATCAGATTAGAGCCATAAGGGAGACTAGACATCTACCACCCAACTACCACTATAAAAATAAGAGCCATAAGGGAGACTAGACATCTACCACCCCACTACCACTATCAGATTAGAGACATAAGGGAGACTAGACATCTACCACCCCACTATCAGATTAGAGCCATAAGTGAGACTAGACATCTACCACCCCACTACCACTATCAAATTAGAGCCATAAGGGAGACTAGACATCTTCCACCCCACTACCACTATCAGATTAGAGCCATTAAGGAGACTAGACATCTACCACCCCACTATCAGATTAGAGCCATAAGTGAGACTAGACATCTACCACCCCAGTACCACTATCAAATTAGAGCCATAAGGGAGACTAGACATCTACCACCCCACTACCACTATCATATTTGAGCCATAAGGGAGACTAGACATCTACCACCCCACTACCACTATCAGATTAGAGCCATAAGGGAGACTAGACATCACCCACCCCACTACCACTACCAGATTAGAGCCATAAGGGAGCCTAGACATCTACCACCCCACTACCACTATCAGATTAGAGCCATAAGGGAGCCTAGACATCTACCACTACCAGATTAGAGCCATGAGGGGGACTAGACATCTACCACCCCACTACCACTATCAGATTAGAGCCATAAGGCAGACTAGACATCTACAACCCCACTACCACTATCAAATTAGAGCCATAAGGGAGACAAGACATCTACCACCCCACTACCACTATCAGATTAGAGACATAAGGGAGACTAGACATCTACCACCCCACTATCAGATTAGAGCCATAAGTGAGACTAGACATCTACCACCCCACTACCAATATCAAATTAGAGCCATAAGGGAGACTAGACATCTACCACCCCACTACCACTATCAGATTAGAGCCATAAAGGAGACTAGACATCTACCACTCCACTACCACTATCAGATTAGAGCCATAAGGGAAACTAGACATCTACCACCACACTACCACTATCAGATTAGAGCCATCAGGGAGACTAGACATCTACCACCACGCTACCACTATCAGATTAGAGCCATAAGGAGCCTAGACATCTACCACTACCAGATTAGAGCCATAAGGGAAACTAGACATCTACCACCCCACTATCAGATTAGAGCCATAAGTGAGACTAGACATCTACCACCCCACTACCACTATCAAATTAGAGCCATAAGGGAGACTAGACATTACCACCCCACTACCACTATCAGATTAGAGCCATAAGGGAGACTAGACATCTACCACCCCACTACCACTATCAGATTAGAGCCATAAGGGAGATTAGACATCACCCACCCCACTACCACTACCAGATAAGAGCCATAAGGGAGCCTAGACATCTACCACCCCACTACCACTATCAAATTAGAGCCATAAGGGAGACTAGACATCTACCACCCCACTACCACTATCAGATTAGAGCCACAAGGGAGACTAGACATCTACTACCCCACTACCACTATCAGAATAGAGCCATAAGGGAGACTAGACATCTACCACTCCACTACCACTATCAGATTAGAGCCATAAGGGAGACTAGACATCTACCACCACACTACCACTATCAGATTAGAGCCATAAGGGAGACTAGACATCTACCACCCCACTACCACTATCAGATGAGAGCCATAAGGAGCCTAGACATCTACCACTACCAGATTAGAGCCATAAGGGAGACTAGACATCTACTACCCCACTACCACTATCAGAATAGAGCCATAAGGGAGACTAGACATCTACCACTCCACTACCACTATCAGATTAGAGCCATAAGGGAGACTAGACATCTACCACCACACTACCACTATCAGATTAGAGCCATAAGGGAGACTAGACATCTACCACCCCACTACCACTATCAGATGAGAGCCATAAGGAGCCTAGACATCTACCACTACCAGATTAGAGCCATAAGGGAGACTAGACATCTACCACCCCACTACCACTATCAGATTAGAGCCATAAGGGGTGCAAGACATCTACCACCCCACTACCACTATCAGATTAGAGCCATAAGGGAGACTAGACATCTACCACTACCACTATCAGATTAGAGCCATAAGGGAGACTAGACATCTACCACACCACTACCACTACCAGATTAGAGCCATAAGGGAGACTAGACATCTACCACCCCACTACCTCTATCAGATTAGAGCCATAAGGGAGACTAGACATCTACCACCACACTACCACTATCAGATTAGAGCCATAAGGGAGACTAGACATCTACCACCCCACTACCACTATGAGATTAGAGCCATAAGGGAGACTAGACATCTACCACCCCACTACCACTATCAGATTAGAGCCATAAGGGAGACTAGACATCTAACACCCCACTACCACTATAAAAATAAGAGCCATAAGGGAGACTAGACATCTACCACCCCACTACCACTATCAGATTAGAGCCATAAGGGAGACTAGACATCTACCACCCCACTATCAGATTAGAGCCATAAGTGAGACTAGACATCTACCACCCCACTACCACTATCAAATTAGAGCCATAAGGGAGACTAGACATCTACCACCCCACTACCACTATCAGATTAGAGCCATAATGGAGACTAGACATCTACCACCCCACTATCAGATTAGAGCCATAAGTGAGACTAGACATCTACCACCCACTACCACTATCAAATTAGAGCCATAAGGGAGACTAGACATCTACCACCCCACTACCACTACCAGATTAGAGCAATAAGGGAGACTAGACATCTACCACCCCACTACCTCTATCAGATTAGAGCCATAAGGGAGACTAGACATCTACCACCACACTACCACTATCAGATTAGAGCCATAAGGGAGACTAGACATCTACCACCCCACTACCACTACGAGATTAGAGCCATAAGGGAGACTAGACATCTACCACCCCAATACCAATATCAGATTAGAGCCATAAGGGAGACTAGACATCTACCACCCAACTACCACTATAAAAATAAGAGCCATAAGGGAGACTAGACATCTACCACCCCACTACCACTATCAAATTAGAGCCATAAGGGAGACTAGACATCTACCACCCCACTACCACTATCAGATTAGAGCCATAAAGGAGACTAGACATCTACCACCCCACTATCAGATTAGAGCCATAAGTGAGACTAGACATCTACCACCCCACTACCACTATCAAATTAGAGCCATAAGGGAGACTAGACATCTACCACCCCACTACCACTATCAGATTAGAGCCATAAGGGAGACTAGACATCTACCACCCCACTACCACTATCAGATTAGAGCCATAAGGGAGACTAGACATCTACCACTCCACTACCACTATCAGATTAGAGCCATAAGGGAGACTAGACATCTACCACCACAATACCACTATCAGATTAGAGCCATAAGGGAGACTAGACATCTACCACCCCACTACCACTATCAAATTAGAGCCATAAGGGAGACTAGACATCTACCACCCCACTACCACTATCAGATTAGAGCCATAAGGGAGACTAGACATCTACCACCCCACTACCACTATCAGATTAGAGCCATAAGGGAGACTAGACATCTACCACTCCACTACCACTATCAGATTAGAGCCATAAGGGAGACTAGACATCTACCACCACAATACCACTATCAGATTAGAGCCATAAGGGAGACTAGACATCTTCCACCCCACTATAACTATCAGATTAGAGCCATAAGGGAGCCTAGACATCTACCACTACTAGATTAGAGCCATAAGGGAGACTAGACATCTACCACCCCACTACCACTACCAGATTAGAGCCATAAGGGAAACTAGACATCTACCACCCCACTATCAGATTAGAGCCATAAGTGAGACTAGACATCTACCACCCCACTACCTCTATCAGATTAGAGCCATAAGGGAGACTAGACATCTACCACCACACTACCACTATCAGATTAGAGCCATAAGGGAGACTAGACATCTACCACCCCACTACCACTATCAGATTAGAGCCATAAGGGAGACTAGACATCTACCACCCCACTATCAGATTAGAGCCATAAGTGAGACTAGACATCTACCACCCCACTGCCACTATCAAATTAGAGCCATAAGGGAGACTAGACATCTACCACCCCACTACCACTATCAGATTAGAGCCATAAGGGAGACTAGACATCTACCACCCCACTATCAGATTAGAGCCATAAGTGAGACTAGACATCTACCACCCCACTACCACTATCAAATTAGAGCCATAAGGGAGACTAGACATCTACCACCCCACTACCACTACCAGATTAGAGCAATAAGGGAGACTAGACATCTACCACCCCACTACCTCTATCAGATTAGAGCCATAAGGGAGACTAGACATCTACCACCACACTACCACTATCAGATTAGAGCCATAAGGGAGACTAGACATCTACCACCCCACTACCACTACGAGATTAGAGCCATAAGGGAGACTAGACATCTACCACCCCACTACCACTATCAGATTAGAGCCATAAGGGAGACTAGACATCTACCACCCAACTACCACTATAAAAATAAGAGCCATAAGGGAGACTAGACATCTACCACCCCACTACCACTATCAGATTAGAGACATAAGGGAGACTAGACATCTACCACCCCACTATCAGATTAGAGCCATAAGTGAGACTAGACATCTACCACCCCACTACCACTATCAAATTAGAGCCATAAGGGAGACTAGACATCTACCACCCCACTACCACTATCAGATTAGAGCCATAAAGGAGACTAGACATCTACCACCCCACTATCAGATTAGAGCCATAAGTGAGACTAGACATCTACCACCCCACTACCACAATCAAATTAGAGCCATAAGGGAGACTAGACATCTACCACCCCACTACCACTATCAGATTAGAGCCATAAGGGAGACTAGACATCTACCACCCCACTACCACTATCAGATTAGAGCCATAAGGGAGACTAGACATCTACCACTCCACTACCACTATCAGATTAGAGCCATAAGGGAGACTAGACATCTACCACCACAATACCACTATCAGATTAGAGCCATAAGGGAGACTAGACATCTTTCACCCCACTACCACTATCAGATTAGAGCCATAAGGGAGCCTAGACATCTACCACTACTAGATTAGAGCCATAAGGGAGACTAGACATCTACCACCCCACTACCTCTATCAGATTAGAGCCATAAGGGAGACTAGACATCTACCACCACACTACCACTATCAGATTAGAGCCATAAGGGAGACTAGACATCTACCACCCCACTACCACTACGAGATTAGAGCCATAAGGGAGACTAGACATCTACCACCCCACTACCACTATCAAATTAGAGCCATAAGGGAGACTAGACATCTACCACCCCACTACCACTATCAGATTAGAGCCATAAGGGAGACTAGACATCTACCACCCCACTACCACTATCAGATTAGAGCCATAAGGGAGACTAGACATCTACCACTCCACTACCACTATCAGATTAGAGCCATAAGGGAGACTAGACATCTACCACCACAATACCACTATCAGATTAGAGCCATAAGGGAGACTAGACATCTTCCACCCCACTACCACTATCAGATTAGAGCCATAAGGGAGCCTAGACATCTACCACTACTAGATTAGAGCCATAAGGGAGACTAGACATCTACCACCCCACTACCACTATCAGATTAGAGCCATAAAGGAGACTAGACATCTACCACCCCACTACCACTATCATATTTGAGCCATAAGGGAGACTAGACATCTACCAACCCACTACCACTACCAGATTAGAGCAATAAGGGAGACTAGACATCTACCAACCCACTATGAGATTAGAGCCATAAGTGAGACTAGACATCTACCACCCCACTACCACTATCAAATTATAGCCATAAGGGAGACTAGACATCTACCACCCCACTACCACTATCATATTTGAGCCATAAGGGAGACTAGACATCTACCAACCCACTACCACTACCAGATTAGAGCAATAAGGGAGACTAGACATCTACCACCCCACTACCTCTATCAGATTAGAGACATAAGGGAGACTAGACATCTACCACCACACTACCACTATCAGATTAGAGCCATAAGGGAGACTAGACATCTACCACCCCACTACCACTACGAGATTAGAGCCATAAGGGAGACTAGACATCTACCACCCCACTACCACTATCAGATTAGAGCCATAAGGGAGACTAGACATCTACCACCCAACTACCACTATAAAAATAAGAGCCATAAGGGAGACTAGACATCTACCACCCCACTACCACTATCAGATTAGAGACATAAGGGAGACTAGACATCTACCACCCCACTATCAGATTAGAGCCATAAGTGAGACTAGACATCTACCACCCCACTACCACTATCAAATTAGAGCCATAAGGGAGACTAGACATCTACCACTCCACTACCACTATCAGATTAGAGCCATAAGGGAGACTAGACATCTACCACCACAATACCACTATCAGATTAGAGCCATAAGGGAGACTAGACATCTTCCACCCCACTACCACTATCAGATTAGAACCATAAGGGAGCCTAGACATCTACCACTACTAGATTAGAGCCATAAGGGAGACAAGACATCTACCACCCCACTACCACTATCAGATTAGAGACATAAGGGAGACTAGACATCTACCACCCCACTATCAGATTAGAGCCATAAGTGAGACTAGACATCTACCACCCCACTACCAATATCAAATTAGAGCCATAAGGGAGACTAGACATCTACCACCCCACTACCACTATCAGATTAGAGCCATAAAGGAGACTAGACATCTACCACTCCACTACCACTATCAGATTAGAGCCATAAGGGAGACTAGACATCTACCACCACACTACCACTATCAGATTAGAGCCATCAGGGAGACTAGACATCTACCACCATACTACCACTATCAGATTAGAGCCATAAGGAGCCTAGACATCTACCACTACCAGATTAGAGCCATAAGGGAAACTAGACATCTACCACCCCACTATCAGATTAGAGCCATAAGTGAGACTAGACATCTACCACCCCACTACCACTATCAAATTAGAGCCATAAGGGAGACTAGACATTACCACCCCACTACCACTATCAGATTAGATCCATAAGGGAGACTAGACATCTACCACCCCACTACCACTATCAGATTAGAGCCACAAGGGAGATAAGACATCACCCACCCCACTACCACTACCAGATAAGAGCCATAAGGGAGCCTAGACATCTACCACCCCACTACCACTATCAAATTAGAGCCATAAGGGAGACTAGACATCTACCACCCCACTACCACTATCAGATTAGAGCCACAAGGGAGACTAGACATCTACTACCCCACTACCACTATCAGAATAGAGCCATAAGGGAGACTAGACATCTACCACTCCACTACCACTATCAGATTAGAGCCATAAGGGAGACTAGACATCTACCACCACACTACCACTATCAGATTAGAGCCATAAGGGAGACTAGACATCTACCACCCCACTACCACTATCAGATGAGAGCCATAAGGAGCATAGACATCTACCACTACCAGATTAGAGCCATAAGGGAGACTAGACATCTACCACCCCACTACCACTATCAGATTAGAGCCATAAGGGAGACTAGACATCTACCACCCCACTACCACTATCAGATTAGAGCCATAAGGGAGAATAGACATCACCCACCCCACTACCACTACCAGATAAGAGCCATAAGGGAGCCTAGACATCTACCACCCCACTACCACTATCAAATTAGAGCCATAAGGGAGAATAGACATCTACCACCCCACTACCACTATCAGATTAGAGCCACAAGGGAAACTAGACATCTACTACCCCACTACCACTATCAGATTAGAGCCATAAGGGAGACTAGACATCTACCACTCCACTACCACTATCAGATTAGAGCCACATGGGAGACTAGACATCTACCACCACACTACCACTATCAGATTAGAGCCATAAGGGAGACTAGACATCTACCACCCCACTACCACTATCAGATTAGAGCCATAAGGGAGCCTAGACATCTACCACTACCAGATTAGAGCCATAAGGGGGACTAGACATCTACCACCCCACTACCACTATCAGATTAGAGCCATAAGGGAGACTAGACATCTACCACTACCACTATCAGATTAGAGCCATAAGGGTGACTAGACATCACCCACCCCACTACCACTACCAGATTAGAGCCATAAGGGAGCCTAGACATCTACCACCCCACTACCACTATCAGATTAGAGCCATAAGGGAGCCTAGACATCTACCACTACCAGATTAGAGCCATGAGGGGGACTAGACATCTACCACCCCACTACCACTATCAGATTAGAGCCATAAGGCAGACTAGACATCTACCACCCCACTACCACTATCAAATTAGAGCCATAAGGGAGACAAGACATCTACCACCCCACTACCACGATCAGATTAGAGACATAAGGGAGACTAGACATCTACCACCCCACTATCAGATTAGAGCCATAAGTGAGACTAGACATCTACCACCCCACTACCAATATCAAATTAGAGCCATAAGGGAGACTAGACATCTACCACCCCACTACCACTATCAGATTAGAGCCATAAAGGAGACTAGACATCTACCACTCCACTACCACTATCAGATTAGAGCCATAAGGGAGACTAGACATCTACCACCACACTACCACTATCAGATTAGAGCCATCAGGGAGACTAGACATCTACCACCACACTACCACTATCAGATTAGAGCCATAAGGAGCCTAGACATCTACCACTACCAGATTAGAGCCATAAGGGAAACTAGACATCTACCACCCCACTATCAGATTAGAGCCATAAGTGAGACTAGACATCTGCCACCCCACTACCACTATCAAATTAGAGCCATAAGGGAGACTAGACATTACCACCCCACTACCACTATCAGATTAGAGCCATAAGGGAGACTAGACATCTACCACCCCACTACCACTATCAGATTAGAGCCATAAGGGAGATTAGACATCACCCACCCCACTACCACTACCAGATAAGAGCCATAAGGGAGCCTAGACATCTACCACCCCACTACCACTATCAAATTAGAGCCATAAGGGAGACTAGACATCTACCACCCCACTACCACTATCAGATTAGAGCCACAAGGGAGACTAGACATCTACTACCCCACTACCACTATCAGAATAGAGCCATAAGGGAGACTAGACATCTACCACTCCACTACCACTATCACATTAGAGCCATAAGGGAGACTAGACATCTACCACCACACTACCACTATCAGATTAGAGCCATAAGGGAGACTAGACATCTACCACCCCACTACCACTATCAGATGAGAGCCATAAGGAGCCTAGACATCTACCACTACCAGATTAGAGCCATAAGGGAGACTAGACATCTACCACCCCACTACCACTATCAGATTAGAGCCATAAGGGAGACTAGACATCTACCACCCCACTACCACTATTAGATTAGAGCCATAAGGGAGAATAGACATCACCCACCCCACTACCACTACCAGATAAGAGCCATAAGGGAGCCTAGACATCTACCACCCCACTACCACTATCAAATTAGAGCCATAAGGGAGACTAGACATCTACCACCCCACTACCACTATCAGATTAGAGCCACAAGGGAAACTAGACATCTACTACCCCACTACCACTATCAGATTAGAGCCATAAGGGAGACTAGACATCTACCACTCCACTACCACTATCAGATTAGAGCCACATGGGAGACTAGACATCTACCACCCCACTATCAGATTAGAGCCATAAGTGAGACTAGACATCTACCACCCCACTACCACTATCAAATTAGAGCCATAAGGGAGTCTAGACATCTACCACCCCACTACCACTACGAGATTAGAGCCATAAGGGAGACTAGACATCTACCACCCCACTACCACTATCAGATTAGAGCCATAAGGGAGACTAGACATCTACCACCCAACTACCACTATAAAAATAAGAGCCATAAGGGAGACTAGACATCTACCACCCCACTACCACTATCAGATTAGAGACATAAGGGAGACTAGACATCTACCACCCCACTATCAGATTAGAGCCATAAGTGAGACTAGACATCTACCACCCCACTACCACTATCAAATTAGAGCCATAAGGGAGACTAGACATCTACCACTCCACTACCACTATCAGATTAGAGCCATAAGGGAGACTAGACATCTACCACCACAATACCACTATCAGATTAGAGCCATAAGGGAGACTAGACATCTTCCACCCCACTACCACTATCAGATTAGAACCATAAGGGAGCCTAGACATCTACCACTACTAGATTAGAGCCATAAGGGAGACTAGACATCTACCACCCCACTACCACTATCAGATTAGAGCCATAAAGGAGACTAGACATCTACCACCCCACTATCAGATTAGAGCCATAAGTGAGACTAGACATCTACCACCCCAGTACCACTATCAAATTAGAGCCATAAGGGAGACTAGACATCTACCACCCCACTACCACTACGAGATTAGAGCCATAAGGGAGACTAGACATCTACCACCCCACTACCACTATCAGATTAGAGCCATAAGGGAGACTAGACATCTACCACCCAACTACCACTATAAAAATAAGAGCCATAAGTGAGACTAGACATCTACCACCCCACTACCACTATCAGATTAGAGACATAAGGGAGACTAGACATCTACCACCCCACTATCAGATTAGAGCCATAAGTGAGACTAGACATCTACCACCCCACTACCACTATCAAATTAGAGCCATAAGGGAGACTAGACATCTACCACTCCACTACCACTATCAGATTAGAGCCATAAGGGAGACTAGACATCTACCACCACAATAACACTATCAGATTAGAGCCATAAGGGAGACTAGACATCTTCCACCCCACTACCACTATCAGATTAGAGCCATTAAGGAGACTAGACATCTACCACCCCACTATCAGATTAGAGCCATAAGTGAGACTAGACATCTACCACCCCAGTACCACTATCAAATTAGAGCCATAAGGGAGACTAGACATCTACCACCCCACTACCACTATCATATTTGAGCCATAAGGGAGACTAGACATCTACCACCCCACTACCACTATCAGATTAGAGCCATAAGGGAGACTAGACATCACCCACCCCACTACCACTACCAGATTAGAGCCATAAGGGAGCCTAGACATCTACCACCCCACTACCACTATCAGATTAGAGCCATAAGGGAGCCTAGACATCTACCACTACCAGATTAGAGCCATGAGGGGGACTAGACATCTACCACCCCACTACCACTATCAGATTAGAGCCATAAGGCAGACTAGACATCTACCACCCCACTACCACTATCAAATTAGAGCCATAAGGGAGACAAGACATCTACCACCCCACTACCACTATCAGATTAGAGCCATAAGGGAGACTAGACATCTACCACCCCACTATCAGATTAGAGCCATAAGTGAGACTAGACATCTACCACCCCACTACCAATATCAAATTAGAGCCATAAGGGAGACTAGACATCTACCACCCCACTACCACTATCAGATTAGAGCCATAAAGGAGACTAGACATCTACCACTCCACTACCACTATCAGATTAGAGCCATAAGGGAAACTAGACATCTACCACCACACTACCACTATCAGATTAGAGCCATCAGGGAGACTAGACATCTACCACCACACTACCACTATCAGATTAGAGCCATAAGGAGCCTAGACATCTACCACTACCAGATTAGAGCCATAAGGGAAACTAGACATCTACCACCCCACTATCAGATTAGAGCCATAAGTGAGACTAGACATCTACCACCCCACTACCACTATCAAATTAGAGCCATAAGGGAGACTAGACATTACCACCCCACTACCACTATCAGATTAGAGCCATAAGGGAGACTAGACATCTACCACCCCACTACCACTATCAGATTAGAGCCATAAGGGAGACTAGACATCTACCACCCCACTACCACTATCAGATTAGAGACATAAGGGAGACTAGACATCTACCACCCCACTATCAGATTAGAGCCATAAGTGAGACTAGACATCTACCACCCCACTACCACTATCAAATTAGAGCCATAAGGGAGACTAGACATCTACCACTCCACTACCACTATCAGATTAGAGCCATAAGGGAGACTAGACATCTACCACCACAATACCACTATCAGATTAGAGCCATAAGGGAGACTAGACATCTTCCACCCCACTACCACTATCAGATTAGAACCATAAGGGAGCCTAGACATCTACCACTACTAGATTAGAGCCATAAGGGAGACTAGACATCTACCACCCCACTACCACTATCAGATTAGAGCCATAAAGGAGACTAGACATCTACCACCCCACTATCAGATTAGAGCCATAAGTGAGACTAGACATCTACCACCCCAGTACCACTATCAAATTAGAGCCATAAGGGAGACTAGACATCTACCACCCCACTACCACTACGAGATTAGAGCCATAAGGGAGACTAGACATCTACCACCCCACTACCACTATCAGATTAGAGCCATAAGGGAGACTAGACATCTACCACCCAACTACCACTATAAAAATAAGAGCCATAAGGGAGACTAGACATCTACCACCCCACTACCACTATCAGATTAGAGACATAAGGGAGGCTAGACATCTACCACCCCACTATCAGATTAGAGCCATAAGTGAGACTAGACATCTACCACCCCACTACCACTATCAAATTAGAGCCATAAGGGAGACTAGACATCTACCACTCCACTACCACTATCAGATTAGAGCCATAAGGGAGACTAGACATCTACCACCACAATACCACTATCAGATTAGAGCCATAAGGGAGACTAGACATCTTCCACCCCACTACCACTATCAGATTAGAGCCATTAAGGAGACTAGACATCTACCACCCCACTATCAGATTAGAGCCATAAGTGAGACTAGACATCTACCACCCCAGTACCACTATCAAATTAGAGCCATAAGGGAGACTAGACATCTACCACCCCACTACCACTATCATATTTGAGCCATAAGGGAGACTAGACATCTACCACCCCACTACCACTATCAGATTAGAGCCATAAGGGAGACTAGACATCACCCACCCCACTACCACTACCAGATTAGAGCCATAAGGGAGCCTAGACATCTACCACCCCACTACCACTATCAGATTAGAGCCATAAGGGAGCCTAGACATCTACCACTACCAGATTAGAGCCATGAGGGGGACTAGACATCTACCACCCCACTACCACTATCAGATTAGAGCCATAAGGCAGACTAGACATCTACCACCCCACTACCACTATCAAATTAGAGCCATAAGGGAGACAAGACATCTACCACCCCACTACCACTATCAGATTAGAGACATAAGGGAGACTAGACATCTACCACCCCACTATCAGATTAGAGCCATAAGTGAGACTAGACATCTACCACCCCACTACCAATATCAAATTAGAGCCATAAGGGAGACTAGACATCTACCACCCCACTACCACTATCAGATTAGAGCCATAAAGGAGACTAGACATCTACCACTCCACTACCACTATCAGATTAGAGCCATAAGGGAAACTAGACATCTACCACCACACTACCACTATCAGATTAGAGCCATCAGGGAGACTAGACATCTACCACCACACTACCACTATCAGATTAGAGCCATAAGGAGCCTAGACATCTACCACTACCAGATTAGAGCCATAAGGGAAACTAGACATCTACCACCCCACTATCAGATTAGAGCCATAAGTGAGACTAGACATCTACCACCCCACTACCACTATCAAATTAGAGCCATAAGGGAGACTAGACATTACCACCCCACTACCACTATCAGATTAGAGCCATAAGGGAGACTAGACATCTACCACCCCACTACCACTATCAGATTAGAGCCATAAGGGAGATTAGACATCACCCACCCCACTACCACTACCAGATAAGAGCCATAAGGGAGCCTAGACATCTACCACCCCACTACCACTATCAAATTAGAGCCATAAGGGAGACTAGACATCTACCACCCCACTACCACTATCAGATTAGAGCCACAAGGGAGACTAGACATCTACTACCCCACTACCACTATCAGAATAGAGCCATAAGGGAGACTAGACATCTACCACTCCACTACCACTATCAGATTAGAGCCATAAGGGAGACTAGACATCTACCACCACACTACCACTATCAGATTAGAGCCATAAGGGAGACTAGACATCTACCACCCCACTACCACTATCAGATGAGAGCCATAAGGAGCCTAGACATCTACCACTACCAGATTAGAGCCATAAGGGAGACTAGACATCTACTACCCCACTACCACTATCAGAATAGAGCCATAAGGGAGACTAGACATCTACCACTCCACTACCACTATCAGATTAGAGCCATAAGGGAGACTAGACATCTACCACCACACTACCACTATCAGATTAGAGCCATAAGGGAGACTAGACATCTACCACCCCACTACCACTATCAGATGAGAGCCATAAGGAGCCTAGACATCTACCACTACCAGATTAGAGCCATAAGGGAGACTAGACATCTACCACCCCACTACCACTATCAGATTAGAGCCATAAGGGGTGCAAGACATCTACCACCCCACTACCACTGTCAGATTAGAGCCATAAGGGAGACTAGACATCTACCACTACCACTATCAGATTAGAGCCATAAGGGAGACTAGACATCTACCACACCACTACCACTACCAGATTAGAGCCATAAGGGAGACTAGACATCTACCACCCCACTACCTCTATCAGATTAGAGCCATAAGGGAGACTAGACATCTACCACCACACTACCACTATCAGATTAGAGCCATAAGGGAGACTAGACATCTACCACCCCACTACCACTATGAGATTAGAGCCATAAGGGAGACTAGACATCTACCACCCCACTACCACTATCAGATTAGAGCCATAAGGGAGACTAGACATCTAACACCCCACTGCCACTATAAAAATAAGAGCCATAAGGGAGACTAGACATCTACCACCCCACTACCACTATCAGATTAGAGCCATAAGGGAGACTAGACATCTACCACCCCACTATCAGATTAGAGCCATAAGTGAGACTAGACATCTACCACCCCACTACCACTATCAAATTAGAGCCATAAGGGAGACTAGACATCTACCACCCCACTACCACTATCAGATTAGAGCCATAATGGAGACTAGAAATCTACCACCCCACTATCAGATTAGAGCCATAAGTGAGACTAGACATCTACCACCCACTACCACTATCAAATTAGAGCCATAAGGGAGACTAGACATCTACCACACCACTACCACTACCAGATTAGAGCAATAAGGGAGACTAGACATCTACCACCCCACTACCTCTATCAGATTAGAGCCATAAGGGAGACTAGACATCTACCACCACACTACCACTATCAGATTAGAGCCATAAGGGAGACTAGACATCTACCACCCCACTACCACTACGAGATTAGAGCCATAAGGGAGACTAGACATCTACCACCCCACTACCAATATCAGATTAGAGCCATAAGGGAGACTAGACATCTACCACCCAACTACCACTATAAAAATAAGAGCCATAAGGGAGACTAGACATCTACCACCCCACTACCACTATCAAATTAGAGCCATAAGGGAGACTAGACATCTACCACCCCACTACCACTATCAGATTAGAGCCATAAAGGAGACTAGACATCTACCACCCCACTATCAGATTAGAGCCATAAGTGAGACTAGACATCTACCACCCCACTACCACTATCAAATTAGAGCCATAAGGGAGACTAGACATCTACCACCCCACTACCACTATCAGATTAGAGCCATAAGGGAGACTAGACATCTACCACCCCACTACCACTATCAGATTAGAGCCATAAGTGAGACTAGACATCTACCACTCCACTACCACTATCAGATTAGAGCCATAAGGGAGACTAGACATCTACCACCACAATACCACTATCAGATTAGAGCCATAAGGGAGACTAGACATCTACCACCCCACTACCACTATCAAATTGAGCCATAAGGGAGACTAGACATCTACCACCCCACTACCACTATCAGATTAGAGCCATAAGGGAGACTAGACATCTACCACCCCACTACCACTATCAGATTAGAGCCATAAGGGAGACTAGACATCTACCACTCCACTACCACTATCAGATTAGAGCCATAAGGGAGACTAGACATCTACCACCACAATACCACTATCAGATTAGAGCCATAAGGGAGACTAGACATCTTCCACCCCACTATAACTATCAGATTAGAGCCATAAGGGAGCCTAGACATCTACCACTACTAGATTAGAGCCATAAGGGAGACTAGACATCTACCACCCCACTACCACTACCAGATTAGAGCCATAAGGGAAACTAGACATCTACCACCCCACTATCAGATTAGAGCCATAAGTGAGACTAGACATCTACCACCCCACTACCTCTATCAGATTAGAGCCATAAGGGAGACTAGACATCTACCACCACACTACCACTATCAGATTAGAGCCATAAGGGAGACTAGACATCTACCACCCCACTACCACTATCAGATTAGAGCCATAAGGGAGACTAGACATCTACCACCCCACTATCAGATTAGAGCCATAAGTGAGACTAGACATCTACCACCCCACTACCACTATCAAATTAGAGCCATAAGGGAGACTAGACATCTACCACCCCACTACCACTACCAGATTAGAGCAATAAGGGAGACTAGACATCTACCACCCCACTACCTCTATCAGATTAGAGCCATAAGGGAGACAAGACATCTACCACCCCACTACCACTATCAAATTAGAGCCATAAGGGAGACTAGACATCTACCACCCCACTACCACTATCAGATTAGAGCCATAAAGGAGACTAGACATCTACCACCCCACTATCAGATTAGAGCCATAAGTGAGACTAGACATCTACCACCCCACTACCACAATCAAATTAGAGCCATAAGGGAGACTAGACATCTACCACCCCACTACCACTATCAGATTAGAGCCATAAGGGAGACTAGACATCTACCACCCCACTACCACTATCAGATTAGAGCCATAAGGGAGACTAGACATCTACCACTCCACTACCACTATCAGATTAGAGCCATAAGGGAGACTAGACATCTACCACCACAATACCACTATCAGATTAGAGCCATAAGGGAGACTAGACATCTTCCACCCCACTACCACTATCAGATTAGAGCCATAAGGGAGCCTAGACATCTACCACTACTAGATTAGAGCCATAAGGGAGACTAGACATCTACCACCCCACTACCTCTATCAGATTAGAGCCATAAGGGAGACTAGACATCTACCACCACACTACCACTATCAGATTAGAGCCATAAGGGAGACTTGACATCTACCACCCCACTACCACTACGAGATTAGAGCCATAAGGGAGACTAGACATCTACCACCCCACTACCACTATCAAATTAGAGCCATAAGGGAGACTAGACATCTACCACCCCACTACCACTATCAGATTAGAGCCATAAGGGAGACTAGACATCTACCACCCCACTACCACTATCAGATTAGAGCCATAAGGGAGACTAGACATCTACCACTCCACTACCACTATCAGATTAGAGCCATAAGGGAGACTAGACATCTACCACCACAATACCACTATCAGATTAGAGCCATAAGGGAGACTAGACATCTTCCACCCCACTACCACTATCAGATTAGAGCCATAAGGGAGCCTAGACATCTACCACTACTAGATTAGAGCCATAAGGGAGACTAGACATCTACCACCCCACTACCACTATCAGATTAGAGCCATAAAGGAGACTAGACATCTACCACCCCACTACCACTATCATATTTGAGCCATAAGGGAGACTAGACATCTACCAACCCACTACCACTACCAGATTAGAGCAATAAGGGAGACTAGACATCTACCAACCCACTATGAGATTAGAGCCATAAGTGAGACTAGACATCTACCACCCCACTACCACTATCAAATTATAGCCATAAGGGAGACTAGACATCTACCACCCCACTACCACTATCATATTTGAGCCATAAGGGAGACTAGACATCTACCAACCCACTACCACTACCAGATTAGAGCAATAAGGGAGACTAGACATCTACCACCCCACTACCTCTATCAGATTAGAGACATAAGGGAGACTAGACATCTACCACCACACTACCACTATCAGATTAGAGCCATAAGGGAGACTAGACATCTACCACCCCACTACCACTACGAGATTAGAGCCATAAGGGAGACTAGACATCTACCACCCCACTACCACTATCAGATTAGAGCCATAAGGGAGACTAGACATCTACCACCCAACTACCACTATAAAAATAAGAGCCATAAGGGAGACTAGACATCTACCACCCCACTACCACTATCAGATTAGAGACATAAGGGAGACTATACATCTACCACCCCACTATCAGATTAGAGCCATAAGTGAGACTAGACATCTACCACCCCACTACCACTATCAAATTAGAGCTATAAGGGAGACTAGACATCTACCACTCCACTACCACTATCAGATTAGAGCCATAAGGGAGACTAGACATCTACCACCACAATACCACTATCAGATTAGAGCCATAAGGGAGACTAGACATCTTCCACCCCACTACCACTGTCAGATTAGAACCATAAGGGAGCCTAGACATCTACCACTACTAGATTAGAGCCATAAGGGAGACTAGACATCTACCACCCCACTACCACTATCAGATTAGAGCCATAAAGGAGACTAGACATCTACCACCCCACTATCAGATTAGAGCCATAAGTGAGACTAGACATCTACCACCCCTGTACCACTATCAAATTAGAGCCATAAGGGAGACTAGACATCTACCACCCCACTACCACTATCATATTTGAGCCATAAGGGAGACTAGACATCTACCACCCCACTATCAGATTAGAGCCATAAGTGAGACTAGACATCTACCACCCCACTACCAATATCAAATTAGAGCCATAAGGGAGACAAGACATCTACCACCCCACTACCACTATCAGATTAGAGACATAAGGGAGACTAGACATCTACCACCCCACTATCAGATTAGAGCCATAAGTGAGACTAGACATCTACCACCCCACTACCACTATCAGATTAGAGCCATAAAGGAGACTAGACATCTACCACTCCACTACCACTATCAGATTAGAGCCATAAGGGAGACTAGACATCTACCACCACACTACCACTATCAGATTAGAGCCATCAGGGAGACTAGACATCTACCACCACACTACCACTATCAGATTAGAGCCATAAGGAGCCTAGACATCTACCACTACCAGATTAGAGCCATAAGGGAAACTAGACATCTACCACCCCACTATCAGATTAGAGCCATAAGTGAGACTAGACATCTACCACCCCACTACCACTATCAAATTAGAGCCATAAGGGAGACTAGACATTACCACCCCACTACCACTATCAGATTAGAGCCATAAGGGAGACTAGACATCTACCACCCCACTACCACTATCAGATTAGAGCCACAAGGGAGATTAGACATCACCCACCCCACTACCACTACCAGATAAGAGCCATAAGGGAGACTAGACATCTACCACCCCACTACCACTATCAAATTAGAGCCATAAGGGAGACTAGACATCTACCACCCCACTACCACTATCAGATTAGAGCCACAAGGGAGACTAGACATCTACTACCCCACTACCACTATCAGAATAGAGCCATAAGGGAGACTAGACATCTACCACTCCACTACCACTATCAGATTAGAGCCATAAGGGAGACTAGACATCTACCACCACACTACCACTATCAGATTAGAGCCATAAGGGAGACTAGACATCTACCACCCCACTACCACTATCAGATGAGAGCCATAAGGAGCATAGACATCTACCACTACCAGATTAGAGCCATAAGGGAGACTAGACATCTACCACCCCACTACCACTATCAGATTAGAGCCATAAGGGAGACTAGACATCTACCACCCCACTACCACTATCAGATTAGAGCCATAAGGGAGAATAGACATCACCCACCCCACTACCACTACCAGATAAGAGCCATAAGGGAGCCTAGACATCTACCACCCCACTACCACTATCAAATTAGAGCCATAAGGGAGAATAGACATCTACCACCCCACTACCACTATCAGATTAGAGCCACAAGGGAAACTAGACATCTACTACCCCACTACCACTTTCAGATTAGAGCCATAAGGGAGACTAGACATCTACCACTCCACTACCACTATCAGATTAGAGCCACATGGGAGACTAGACATCTACCACCACACTACCACTATCAGATTAGAGCCATAAGGGAGACTAGACATCTACCACCCCACTACCACTATCAGATTAGAGCCATAAGGGAGCCTAGACATCTACCACTACCAGATTAGAGCAATAAGGGGGACTAGACATCTACCACCCCACTACCACTATCAGATTAGAGCCATAAGGGAGACTAGACATCTACCACTACCACTATCAGATTAGAGCCATAAGGGTGACTAGACATCACCCACCCCACTACCACTACCAGATTAGAGCCATAAGGGAGCCTAGACATCTACCACCCCACTACCACTATCAGATTAGAGCCATAAGGGAGCCTAGACATCTACCACTACCAGATTAGAGCCATGAGGGGGACTAGACATCTACCACCCCACTACCACTATCAGATTAGAGCCATAAGGCAGACTAGACATCTACCACCCCACTACCACTATCAAATTAGAGCCATAAGGGAGACAAGACATCTACCACCCCACTACCACGATCAGATTAGAGACATAAGGGAGACTAGACATCTACCACCCCACTATCAGATTAGAGCCATAAGTGAGACTAGACATCTACCACCCCACTACCAATATCAAATTAGAGCCATAAGGGAGACTAGACATCTACCACCCCACTACCACTATCAGATTAGAGCCATAAAGGAGACTAGACATCTACCACTCCACTACCACTATCAGATTAGAGCCATAAGGGAGACTAGACATCTACCACCACACTACCACTATCAGATTAGAGCCATCAGGGAGACTAGACATCTACCACCACACTACCACTATCAGATTAGAGCCATAAGGAGCCTAGACATCTACCACTACCAGATTAGAGCCATAAGGGAAACTAGACATCTACCACCCCACTATCAGATTAGAGCCATAAGTGAGACTAGACATCTGCCACCCCACTACCACTATCAAATTAGAGCCATAAGGGAGACTAGACATTACCACCCCACTACCACTATCAGATTAGAGCCATAAGGGAGACTAGACATCTACCACCCCACTACCACTATCAGATTAGAGCCATAAGGGAGATTAGACATCACCCACCCCACTACCACTACCAGATAAGAGCCATAAGGGAGCCTAGACATCTACCACCCCACTACCACTATCAAATTAGAGCCATAAGGGAGACTAGACATCTACCACCCCACTACCACTATCAGATTAGAGCCACAAGGGAGACTAGACATCTACTACCCCACTACCACTATCAGAATAGAGCCATAAGGGAGACTAGACATCTACCACTCCACTACCACTATCAGATTTACATTTACATTTAAGTCATTTAGCAGACGCTCTTATCCAGAGCGACTTACAAATTGGTGCATTCACCTTATGACATCCAGTGGAACAGCCACTTTACAATAGTGCATCAGATCTTTTAAGGGGGGGGGGGGGCAGAAGGATTGCTTTATCCTAGGTATTCAGATTAGAGCCATAAGGGAGACTAGACATCTACCACCACACTACCACTATCAGATTAGAGCCATAAGGGAGACTAGACATCTACCACCCCACTACCACTATCAAATTAGAGCCATAAGGGAGACTATACATCTACCACCCCACTACCTCTATCAGATTAGAGCCATAAGGGAGACTAGACATCTACCACCACACTACCACTATCAGATTAGAGCCATAAGGGAGACTAGACATCTACCACCCCACTACCACTATGAGATTAGAGACATAAGGGAGACTAGACATCTTCCACCCCACTACCACTATCAGATTAGAGCCATAAGGGAGACTAGACATCTACCACTACCAGATTAGAGCCATAAGGGGGACTAGACATCTACCACCCCACTACCACTATCAGATTAGAGCCATAAGGGAGACTAGACATCTACCACCCCACTACCACTATCAGAGTAGAGCCACAAGGGAGACTAGACATCTACCACCACACTACCACTATCAGATTAGAGCCATAAGGGAGACTAGACATCTACCACTCCACTACCACTATCAGATTAGAGCCATAAGGGAGACTAGACATCTACCACCACACTACCACTATCAGATTAGAGCCATAAGGGAGACTAGACATCTACCACCCCACCACCACTATCAGATGAGAGCCATAAGGAGCCTATACATCTACCACTACCAGATTAGAGCCATAAGGGAGCCTAGACATCTACCACCCCACTACCACTATCAGATTAGAGCCATACGGGAGACTAGACATCTACCACCCCACTATCAGATTAGAGCCATAAGTGAGACAAGACATCTACCACCCCACTACCACTATCAAATTAGAGACATAAGGGAGACTAGACATCTACCACCCCACTACCACTATCAGATTAGAGCCATAAGGGAGACTAGACATCTACCACCCCACTACCACTATCAGATTAGAGCCATTAGGGAGACTAGACATCACCCACCCCACTACCACTACCAGATTAGAGCCATAGGGGAGACTAGACATCTACCACCACACTACCACTGCCAGATTAGAGCCATAAGGGAGACTAGACATCTACCACCCCACTACCACTATCAGAGTAGAGCCACAAGGGAGACTAGACATCTACCACCCCACTACCACTATCAGATTAGAGCCATAAGGGAGACTAGACATCTACCACTCCACTACCACTATCAGATTAGAGCCATAAGGGAGACTAGACATCTACCACCACACTACCACGATCAGATTAGAGCCATAAGGGAGACTAGACATCTACCACCCCACCACCACTATCAGATGAGAGCCATAAGGAGCCTATACATCTACCACTACCAGATTAGAGCCATAAGGGAGCCTAGACATCTACCACCCCACTACCACTACCAGATTAGAGCAATAAGGGAGACTAGACATCTACCACCCCACTACCTCTATCAGATTAGAGCCATAAGGGAGACTAGACATCTACCACACCACTACCACTACCAGATTAGAGCCATAAGGGAGACTAGACATCTACCACCCCACTACCTCTATCAGATTAGAGCCATAAGGGAGACTAGACATCTACCACCACACTACCACTATCAGATTAGAGCCATAAGGGAGACTAGACATCTACCACCCCACTACCACTACGAGATTAGAGCCATAAGGGAGACTAGACATCTACCACCCCACTACCACTATCAGATTAGAGCCATAAGGGAGACTAGACATCTACCACCCCACTACCACTATAAAAATAAGAGCCATAAGGGAGACTAGACATCTACCACCCCACTACCACTATCAGATTAGAGCCATAAGGGAGACTAGACATCTACCACCCCACTATCAGATTAGAGCCATAAGTGAGACTAGACATCTACCACCCCACTACCACTATCAAATTAGAGCCATAAGGGAGACTAGACATCTACCACCCCATTACCACTATCAGATTAGAGCCATAAGGGAGACTAGACATCTACCACCCCACTATCAGATTAGAGCCATAAGTGAGACTAGACATCTACCACCCCACTACCACTATCAAATTAGAGCCATAAGGGACACTAGACATCTACCACCCCACTACCACTACCAGATTAGAGCAATAAGGGAGACTAGACATCTACCACCCCACTACCTCTATCAGATTAGAGCCATAAGGGAGACTAGACATCTACCACCACACTACCACTATCAGATTAGAGCCATAAGGGAGACTAGACATCTACAACCCCACTACCACTATGAGATTAGAGACATAAGGGAGACTAGACATCTTCCACCCCACTACCACTATCAGATTAGAGCCATAAGGAAGACTAGACATCTACCACTACCAGATTAGAGCCATAAGGGGGACTAGACATCTACCACCCCACTACCACTATCAGATTAGAGCCATAAGGGAGACTAGACATCTACCACCCCACTACCACTATCAGATTAGAGCCACAAGGGAGACTAGACATCTACCACCCCACTACCACTATCAGATTAGAGCCATAAGGGAGACTAGACATCTACCACTCCACTACCACTATCAGATTAGAGCCATAAGGGAGACTAGACATCTACCACCACACTACCACTATCAGATTAGAGCCATAAGGGAGACTAGACATCTACCACCCCACCACCACTATCAGATGAGAGCCATAAGGAGCCTATACATCTACCACTACCAGATTAGAGCCATAAGGGAGCCTAGACATCTACCACCCCACTACCACTATCAGATTAGAGCCATACGGGAGACTAGACATCTACCACCCCACTATCAGATTAGAGCCATAAGTGAGACAAGACATCTACCACCCCACTACCACTATCAAATTAGAGACATAAGGGAGACTAGACATCTACCACCCCACTACCACTATCAGATTAGAGCCATAAGGGAGACTAGACATCTACCACCCCACTACCACTATCAGATTAGAGCCATTAGGGAGACTAGACATCACCCACCCCACTAC
This sequence comes from Salvelinus fontinalis, assembly GCF_029448725.1. NCBI lineage: Eukaryota > Metazoa > Chordata > Actinopteri > Salmoniformes > Salmonidae > Salvelinus > Salvelinus fontinalis. The sequence continues at coordinate 37,535,207 of NC_074684.1, read as the reverse complement.
CACTACCAGATTAGAACCATAGGGGAGACTAGACATCTACCACCAAACTACCACTGCCAGATTAGAGCCATAAGGGAGACTAGACATCTACCACCCCACTACCACTATCAGATTAGAGCCATAAGGGAGCCTAGACATCTACCACTACCAGATTAGAGCCAAAAGGGGGACTAGACATCTACCACCCCACTACCACTATCAGATTAGAGCCATAAGGGAGACTAGACATCTACCACCCCACTATCAGATTAGAGCCATAAGTGAGACTAAACATCTACCACCCCACTACCACTATCAAATTAGAGCCATAAGGGAGACTAGACATCTACCACCCCACTACCACTACCAGATTAGAGCAATAAGGGAGACTAGACATCTACCACCCCACTACCTCTATCAGATTAGAGCCATAAGGGAGACTAGACATCTACCACCACACTACCACTATCAGATTAGAGCCATAAGGGAGACTAGACATCTACCACCCCACTACCACTACGAGATTAGAGCCATAAGGGAGACTAGACATCTACCACCCCACTACCACTATCAGATTAGAGCCATAAGGGAGACTAGACATCTACCACCCAACTACCACTATAAAAATAAGAGCCATAAGGGAGACTAGACATCTACCACCCCGCTACCACTATCAGATTAGAGACATAAGGGAGACTAGACATCTACCACCCCACTATCAGATTAGAGCCATAAGTGAGACTAGACATCTACCACCCCACTACCACTATCAAATTAGAGCCATAAGGGAGACTAGACATCTACCACCCCACTACCACTATCAGATTAGAGCCATAAAGGAGACTAGACATCTACCACCCCACTATCAGATTAGAGCCATAAGTGAGACTAGACATCTACCACCCCACTACCACTATCAAATTAGAGCCATAAGGGAGACTAGACATCTACCACCCCACTACCACTATCAGATTAGAGCCATAAGGGAGACTAGACATCTACCACCCCACTACCACTATCAGATTAGAGCCATAAGGGAGACTAGACATCTATTACTCCACTACCACTATCAGATTAGAGCCATAAGGGAGACTAGACATCTTCCACCCCACTACCACTATCAGATTAGAGCCATAAGGGAGCCTAGACATCTACCACTACTAGATTAGAGCCATAAGGGAGACTAGACATCTACCACCCCACTACCCCTATCAAATTAGAGCCATAAGGGAGACTAGACATCTACCACCCCACTACCACTATCATATTTGAGCCATAAGGGAGACTAGACATCTACCACCCCACTACCACTACCAGATTAGAGCAATAAGGGAGACTAGACATCTACCACCCCACTACCTCTATCAGATTAGAGCCATAAGGGAGACTAGACATCTACCACCACACTACCACTATCAGATTAGAGCCATAAGGGAGACTAGACATCTACCACCCCACTACCACTACGAGATTAGAGCCATAAGGGAGACTAGACATCTACCACCCCACTACCACACTCAGATTAGAGCCATAAGGGAGACTAGACATCTACCACCCAACTACCACTATAAAAATAAGAGCCATAAGGGAGACTAGACATCTACCACCCCACTACCACTATCAGATTAGAGCCATAAGGGAGACTAGACATCTACCACCCCACTACCACTATCAGATTAGAGCCATAAGGGAGACTAGACATCTACCACCACAATACCACTATCAGATTAGAGCCATAAGGGAGACTAGACATCTTCCACCCCACTACCACTATCAGATTAGAGCCATAAGGGAGCCTAGACATCTACCACTACTAGATTAGAGCCATAAGGGAGACTAGACATCTACCACCCCACTACCACTATCAAATTAGAGCCATAAGGGAGACTAGACATCTACCACCCCACTACCACTATCATATTTGAGCCATAAGGGAGACTAGACATCTACCACCCCACTACCACTATAAAATTAGAGCAATAAGGGAGACTAGACATCTACCACCCCACTACCTCTATCAGATTAGAGCCATAAGGGAGACTAGACATCTACCACCACACTACCACTATCAGATTAGAGCCATAAGGGAGACTAGACATCTACCACCCCACTACCACTATCAGATTAGAGCCATAAGGGAGACTAGACATCTACCACCCAACTACCACTATAAAAATAAGAGCCATAAGGGAGACTAGACATCTACCACCCCACTACCACTATCAGATTAGAGACATAAGGGAGACTAGACATCTACCACCCCACTATCAGATTAGAGCCATAAGTGAGACTAGACATCTACCACCCCACTACCACTATCAAATTAGAGCCATAAGGGAGACTAGACATCTACCACCCCACTACCACTATCAGATTAGAGCCATAAAGGAGACTAGACATCTACCACCCCACTATCAGATTAGAGCCATAAGTGAGACTAGACATCTACCACCCCACTACCACTATCAAATTAGAGCCATAAGGGAGACTAGACATCTACCACCCCACTACCACTATCAGATTAGAGCCATAAGGGAGACTAGACATCTACCACCCCACTACCACTATAAAAATAAGAGCCATAAGGGAGACTAGACATCTACCACCCCACTACCACTATCAGATTAGAGACATAAGGGAGACTAGACATCTACCACCCCACTATCAGATTAGAGCCGTAAGTGAGACTAGACATCTACCACCCCACTACCACTATCAAATTAGAGCCATAAGGGAGACTAGACATCTACCACCCCACTACCACTATCAGATTAGAGCCATAAAGGAGACTAGACATCTACCACCCCACTATCAGATTAGAGCCATAAGTGAGACTAGACATCTACCACCCCACTACCACTATCAAATTAGAGCCATAAGGGAGACTAGACATCTACCACCCCACTACCACTATCAGATTAGAGCCATAAGGGAGACTAGACATCTACCACCCCACTACCACTATCAGATTAGAGCCATAAGGGAGACTAGACATCTACCACTCCACTACCACTATCAGATTAGAGCCATAAGGGAGACTAGACATCTTCCACCCCACTACCACTATCAGATTAGAGCCATAAGGGAGCCTAGACATCTACCACTACTAGATTAGAGCCATAAGGGAGACTAGACATCTACCACCCCACTACCACTATCAAATTAGAGCCATAAGGGAGACTAGACATCTACCACCCCACTACCACTATCATATTTGAGCCATAAGGGAGACTAGACATCTACCACCCCACTACCACTACCAGATTAGAGCAATAAGGGAGACTAGACATCTACCACCCCACTACCTCTATCAGATTAGAGCCATAAGGGAGACTAGACATCTACCACCACACTACCACTATCAGATTAGAGCCATAAGGGAGACTAGACATCTACCACCCCACTACCACTACGAGATTAGAGCCATAAGGGAGACTAGACATCTACCACCCCACTACCACACTCAGATTAGAGCCATAAGGGAGACTAGACATCTACCACCCAACTACCACTATAAAAATAAGAGCCATAAGGGAGACTAGACATCTACCACCCCACTACCACTATCAGATTAGAGCCATAAGGGAGACTAGACATCTACCACTCCACTACCACTATCAGATTAGAGCCATAAGGGAGACTAGACATCTACCACCACAATACCACTATCAGATTAGAGCCATAAGGGAGACTAGACATCTTCCACCCCACTACCACTATCAGATTAGAGCCATAAGGGAGCCTAGACATCTACCACTACTAGATTAGAGCCATAAGGGAGACTAGACATCTACCACCCCACTACCACTATCAAATTAGAGCCATAAGGGAGACTAGACATCTACCACCCCACTACCACTATCATATTTGAGCCATAAGGGAGACTAGACATCTACCACCCCACTACCACTACCAGATTAGAGCAATAAGGGAGACTAGACATCTACCACCCCACTACCTCTATCAGATTAGAGCCATAAGGGAGACTAGACATCTACCACCACACTACCACTATCAGATTAGAGCCATAAGGGAGACTAAACATCTACCACCCCACTACCACTACGAGATTAGAGCCATAAGGGAGACTAGACATCTACCACCCCACTACCACTATCAGATTAGAGCCATAAGGGAGACTAGACATCTACCACCCAACTACCACTATAAAAATAAGAGCCATAAGGGAGACTAGACATCTACCACCCCACTACCACTATCAGATTAGAGACATAAGGGAGACTAGACATCTACCACCCCACTATCAGATTAGAGCCATAAGTGAGACTAGACATCTACCACCCCACTACCACTATCAAATTAGAGCCATAAAGGAGACTAGACATCTACCACCCCACTACCACTATCAGATTAGAGCCATAAAGGAGACTAGACATCTACCACCCCACTACCACTATCAGATTAGAGCCTAAAGGGAGACTAGACATCTACCACTCCACTACCACTATCAGATTAGAGCCATAAGGGAGACTAGACATCTACCACCACAATACCACTATCAGATTAGAGCCATAAGGGAGACTAGACATCTTCCACCCCACTACCACTATCAGATTAGAACCATAAGGGAGCCTAGACATCTACCACTACTAGATTAGAGCCATAAGGGAGACTAGACATCTACCACCCCACTACCACTATCAGATTAGAGCCATAAAGGAGACTAGACATCTACCACCCCACTATCAGATTAGAGCCATAAGTGAGACTAGACATCTACCACCCCAGTACCACTATCAAATTAGAGCCATAAGGGAGACTAGACATCTACCACCCCACTACCACTATCATATTTGAGCCATAAGGGAGACTAGACATCTACCACCCCACTACCACTATCAGATTAGAGCCATAAGGGAGACTAGACATCACCCACCCCACTACCACTACCAGATTAGAGCCATAAGGGAGCCTAGACATCTACCACCCCACTACCACTATCAGATTAGAGCCATAAGGGAGCCTAGACATCTACCACTACCAGATTAGAGCCATGAGGGGGACTAGACATCTACCACCCCACTACCACTATCAGATTAGAGCCATAAGGCAGACTAGACATCTACCACCCCACTACCACTATCAAATTAGAGCCATAAGGGAGACAAGACATCTACCACCCCACTACCACTATCAGATTAGAGACATAAGGGAGACTACACATCTACCACCCCACTATCAGATTAGAGCCATAAGTGAGACTAGACATCTACCACCCCACTACCACTATCAAATTAGAGCCATAAGGGAGACTAGACATCTACCACCCCACTACCACTATCAGATTAGAGCCATAAAGGAGACTAGACATATACCACCCCACTACCACTCTCAGATTAGAGCCATAAGGGAGACTAGACATCTACCACCACAATACCACTATCAGATTAGAGCCATAAGGGAGACTAGACATCTTCCACCCCACTACCACTATCAGATTAGAGCCATAAGGGAGCCTAGACATCTACCACTACTAGATTAGAGCCATAAGGGAGACTAGACATCTACCACCCCACTACCACTATCAAATTAGAGCCATAAGGGAGACTAGACATCTACCACCCCACTACCACTATCATATTTGAGCCATAAGGGAGACTAGACATCTACCACCCCACTACCACTACCAGATTAGAGCAATAAGGGAGACTAGACATCTACCACCCCACTACCTCTATCAGATTAGAGCCATAAGGGAGACTAGACATCTACCACCACACTACCACTATCAGATTAGAGCCATAAGGGAGACTAGACATCTACCACCCCACTACCTCTATCAGATTAGAGCCATAAGGGAGACTAGACATCTACCACCCCACTACCACTATCAGATTAGAGCCATAAGGGAGACTAGACATCTACCACCCAACTACCACTATAAAAATAAGAGCCATAAGGGAGACTAGACATCTACCACCCCACTACCACTATCAGATTAGAGACATAAGGGAGACTTGACATCTACCACCCCACTATCAGATTAGAGCCATAAGTGAGACTAGACATCTACCACCCCACTACCACTATCAAATTAGAGCCATAAGGGAGACTAGACATCTACCACCCCACTACCACTATCAGATTAGAGCCATAAAGGAGACTAGACATCTACCACCCCACTACCACTATCAGATTAGAGCCTAAAGGGAGACTAGACATCTACCACTCCACTACCACTATCAGATTAGAGCCATAAGGGAGACTAGACATCTACCACCACAATACCACTATCAGATTAGAGCCATAAGGGAGACTAGACATCTTCCACCCCACTACCACTATCAGATTAGAACCATAAGGGAGCCTAGACATCTACCACTACTAGATTAGAGCCATAAGGGAGTCTAGACATCTACCACCCCACTACCACTATCAGATTAGAGCCATAAAGGAGACTAGACATCTACCACCCCACTATCAGATTAGAGCCATAAGTGAGACTAGACATCTACCACCCCAGTACCACTATCAAATTAGAGCCATAAGGGAGACTAGACATCTACCACCCCACTACCACTATCATATTTGAGCCATAAGGGAGACTAGACATCTACCACCCCACTACCACTATCAGATTAGAGCCATAAGGGAGACTAGACATCACCCACCCCACTACCACTACCAGATTAGAGCCATAAGGGAGCCTAGACATCTACCACCCCACTACCACTATCAGATTAGAGCCATAAGGGAGACTAGACATCTACCACTACCAGATTAGAGCCATGAGGCGGACTAGGCATCTACCACCCCACTACCACTATCAGATTAGAGCCATAAGGCAGACTAGACATCTACCACCCCACTACCACTATCAAATTAGAGCCATAAGGGAGACAAGACATCTACCACCCCACTACCACTATCAGATTAGAGACATAAGGGAGACTAGACATCTACCACCCCACTATCAGATTAGAGCCATAAGTGAGACTAGACATCTACCACCCCACTACCACTATCAAATTAGAGCCATAAGGGAGACTAGACATCTACCACCCCACTACCACTATCAGATTAGAGCCATAAAGGAGACTAGACATCTACCACCCCACTACCACTATCAGATTAGAGCCATAAGGGAGACAAGACATCTACCACTCCACTACCACTATCAGATTAGAGCCATAAGGGAGACTAGACATCTACCACCACAATACCACTATCAGATTAGAGCCATAAGGGAGACTAGACATCTTCCACCCCACTACCACTATCAGATTAGTGTCATAAGGGAGCCTAGACATCTACCACTACTAGATTAGAGCCATAAGGGAGACTAGACATCTACCACCCCACTACCACTATCAGATTAGAGCCATAAAGGAGACTAGACATCTACCACCCCACTATCAGATTAGAGCCATAAGTGAGACTAGACATCTACCACCCCAGTACCACTATCAAATTAGAGCCATAAGGGAGACTAGACATCTACCACCCCACGACCACTATCATATTTGAGCCATAAGGGAGACTAGACATCTACCACCCCACTACCACTATCAGATTAGAGCCATAAGGGAGACTAGACATCACCCACCCCACTACCACTATCAAATTAGAGCCATAAGGGAGACTAGACATCTACCACCCCACTACCACTATCAGATTAGAGCCATAAGGGAGCCTAGACATCTACCACTAGCAGATTAGAGCCATGAGGGGGACTAGACATCTACCACCCCACTACCACTATCAGATTGGAGCCATAAGGCAGACTAGACATCTACCACCCCACTACCACTATCAAATTAGAACCATAAGGGAGACAAGACATCTACCACCACAATACCACTATCAGATTAGAGCCATAAGGGAGACTAGACATCTTCCACCCCACTACCACTATCAGATTAGAGCCATAAGGGAGCCTTTACATCTACCACTACTAGATTAGAGCCATAAGGGAGACTAGACATCTACCACCCCACTACCACTATCAAATTAGAGCCATAAGGGAGACTAGACATCTACCACCCCACTACCACTATCAGATTAGAGCCATAAAGGAGACTAGACATCTACCACCCCACTACCACTATCAGATTAGAGCCATAAGGGAGACAAGACATCTACCACTCCACTACCACTATCAGATTAGAGCCATAAGGGAGACTAGACATCTACCACCACAATACCACAATCAGATTAGAGCCATAAGGGAGACTAGACATCTTCCACCCCACTACCACTATCAGATTAGTGTCATAAGGGAGCCTAGACATCTACCACTACTAGATTAGAGCCATAAGGGAGACTAGACATCTACCACCCCACTACCACTATCAGATTAGAGCCATAAAGGAGACTAGACATCTACCACCCCACTATCAGATTAGAGCCATAAGTGAGACTAGACATCTACCACCCCAGTACCACTATCAAATTAGAGCCATAAGGGAGACTAGACATCTACCACCCCACGACCACCATCATATTTGAGCCATAAGGGAGACTAGACATCTACCACCCCACTACCACTATCAGATTAGAGCCATAAGGGAGACTAGACATCACCCACCCCACTACCACTATCAAATTAGAGCCATAAGGGAGCCTAGACATCTACCACTAGCAGATTAGAGCCATGAGGGGGACTAGACATCTACCACCCCACTACCACTATCAGATTGGAGCCATAAGGCAGACTAGACATCTACCACCCCACTACCACTATCAAATTAGAACCATAAGGGAGACAAGACATCTACCACCACAATACCACTATCAGATTAGAGCCATAAGGGAGACTAGACATCTTCCACCCCACTACCACTATCAGATTAGAGCCATAAGGGAGCCTTTACATCTACCACTACTAGATTAGAGCCATAAGGGAGACTAGACATCTACCACCCCACTACCACTATCAAATTAGAGCCATAAGGGAGACTAGACATCTACCACCCCACTACCACTATCAGATTAGAGCCATAAAGGAGACTAGACATCTACCACCCCACTACCACTATCAGATTAGAGCCATAAGGGAGACAAGACATCTACCACTCCACTACCACTATCAGATTAGAGCCATAAGGGAGACTAGACATCTACCACCACAATACCACAATCAGATTAGAGCCATAAGGGAGACTAGACATCTTCCACCCCACTACCACTATCAGATTAGTGTCATAAGGGAGCCTAGACATCTACCACTACTAGATTAGAGCCATAAGGGAGACTAGACATCTACCACCCCACTACCACTATCAGATTAGAGCCATAAAGGAGACTAGACATCTACCACCCCACTATCAGATTAGAGCCATAAGTGAGACTAGACATCTACCACCCCAGTACCACTATCAAATTAGAGCCATAAGGGAGACTAGACATCTACCACCCCACGACCACCATCATATTTGAGCCATAAGGGAGACTAGACATCTACCACCCCACTACCACTATCAGATTAGAGCCATAAGGGAGACTAGACATCACCCACCCCACTACCACTATCAAATTAGAGCCATAAGGGAGACTAGACATCTACCACCCCACTACCACTATCAGATTAGAGCCATAAGGGAGCCTAGACATCTACCACTAGCAGATTAGAGCCATGAGGGGGACTAGACATCTACCACCCCACTACCACTATCAGATTGGAGCCATAAGGCAGACTAGACATCTACCACCCCACTACCACTATCAAATTAGAACCATAAGGGAGACAAGACATCTACCACCACAATACCACTATCAGATTAGAGCCATAAGGGAGACTAGACATCTTCCACCCCACTACCACTATCAGATTAGAGCCATAAGGGAGCCTTTACATCTACCACTACTAGATTAGAGCCATAAGGGAGACTAGACATCTACCACCCCACTACCACTATCAAATTAGAGCCATAAGGGAGACTAGACATCTACCACCCCACTACCACTATCATATTTGAGCCATAAGGGAGACTAGACATCTACCACCCCACTACCACTACCAGATTAGAGCAATAAGGGAGACTAGACATCTACCACCCCACTACCTCTATCAGATTAGAGCCATAAGGGAGACTAGACATCTACCACCACACTACCACTATCAGATTAGAGCCATAAGGGAGACTAGACATCTACCACCCAACTACCACTATAAAAATAAGAGCCATAAGGGAGACTAGACATCTACCACCCCACTACCACTATCAGATTAGAGACATAAGGGAGACTAGACATCTACCACCCCACTACCACTATCATATTTGAGCCATAAGGGAGACTAGACATCTACCACCCCACTACCACTATCAGATTAGAGCCATAAGGGAGACTAGACATCACCCACCCCACTACCACTACCAGATTATAGCCATAAGGGAGCCTAGACATCTACCACCCCACTACCACTATCAGATTAGAGCCATAAGGGAGCCTAGACATCTACCACTACCAGATTAGAGCCATGAGGGGGACTAGACATCTACCACCCCACTACCACTATCAGATTAGAGCCATAAGGCAGACTAGACATCAACCACCCCACTACCACTATCAAATTAGAGCCATAAGGGAGACAAGACATCTACCACCCCACTACCACTATCAGATTAGAGACATAAGGGAGACTAGACATCTACCACCCCACTATCAGATTAGAGCCATAAGTGAGACTAGACATCTACCACCCCACTACCACTATCAAATTAGAGCCATAAGGGAGACTAGACATCTACCACCCCACTACCACTATCAGATTAGAGCCATAAAGGAGACTAGACATCTACCACCCCACTACCACTCTCAGATTAGAGCCATAAGGGAGACTAGACATCTACCACCACAATACCACTATCAGATTAGAGCCATAAGGGAGACTAGACATCTTCCACCCCACTACCACTATCAGATTAGAGCCATAAGGGAGCCTAGACATCTACCACTACTAGATTAGAGCCATAAGGGAGACTAGACATCTACCACCCCACTACCACTACCAGATTAGAGCAATAAGGGAGACTAGACATCTACCACCCCACTACCTCTATCAGATTAGAGCCATAAGGGAGACTAGACATCTACCACCACACTACCACTATCAGATTAGAGCCATAAGGGAGACTAGACATCTACCACCCCACTACCACTACGAGATTAGAGCCATAAGGGAGACTAGACATCTACCACCCCACTACCACTATCAGATTAGAGCCATAAGGGAGACTAGACATCTACCACCCAACTACCACTATAAAAATAAGAGCCATAAGGGAGACTAGACATCTACCACCCCACTACCACTATCAGATTAGAGACATAAGGGAGACTAGACATCTACCACCCCACTACCACTATCATATTTGAGCCATAAGGGAGACTAGACATCTACCACCCCACTACCACTATCAGATTAGAGCCATAAGGGAGACTAGACATCACCCACCCCACTACCACTACCAGATTATAGCCATAAGGGAGCCTAGACATCTACCACCCCACTACCACTATCAGATTAGAGCCATAAGGGAGCCTAGACATCTACCACTACCAGATTAGAGCCATGAGGGGGACTAGACATCTACCACCCCACTACCACTATCAGATTAGAGCCATAAGGCAGACTAGACATCTACCACCCCACTACCACTATCAAATTAGAGCCATAAGGGAGACAAGACATCTACCACCCCACTACCACTATCAGATTAGAGACATAAGGGAGACTAGACATCTACCACCCCACTATCAGATTAGAGCCATAAGTGAGACTAGACATCTACCACCCCACTACCACTATCAAATTAGAGCCATAAGGGAGACTAGACATCTACCACCCCACTACCACTATCAGATTAGAGCCATAAAGGAGACTAGACATCTACCACCCCACTACCACTCTCAGATTAGAGCCATAAGGGAGACTAGACATCTACCACCACAATACCACTATCAGATTAGAGCCATAAGGGAGACTAGACATCTTCCACCCCACTACCACTATCAGATTAGAGCCATAAGGGAGCCTAGACATCTACCACTACTAGATTAGAGCCATAAGGGAGACTAGACATCTACCACCCCACTACCACTATCAAATTAGAGCCATAAGGGAGACTAGACATCTACCACCCCACTACCACTATCATATTTCAGCCATAAGGGAGACTAGACATCTACCACCCCACTACCACTACCAGATTAGAGCAATAAGGGAGACTAGACATCTACCACCCCACTACCTCTATCAGATTAGAGCCATAAGGGAGACTAGACATCTACCACCACACTACCACTATCAGATTAGAGCCATAAGGGAGACTAGACATCTACCACCCCACTACCACTACGAGATTAGAGCCATAAGGGAGACTAGACATCTACCACCCCACTACCACTATCAAATTAGAGCCATAAGGGAGACTAGACATCTACCACCCCACTACCACTATCAGATTAGAGCCATAAAGGAGACTAGACATCTACCACCCCACTACCACTATCAGATTAGAGCCTAAAGGGAGACTAGACATCTACCACTCCACTACCACTATCAGATTAGAGCCATAAGGGAGACTAGACATCTACCACCACAATACCACTATCAGATTAGAGCCATAAGGGAGACTAGACATCTTCCACCCCACTACCACTATCAGATTAGAACCATAAGGGAGCCTAGACATCTACCACTACTAGATTAGAGCCATAAGGGAGTCTAGACATCTACCACCCCACTACCACTATCAGATTAGAGCCATAAAGGAGACTAGACATCTACCACCCCACTATCAGATTAGAGCCATAAGTGAGACTAGACATCTACCACCCCACTACCACCATCAGATTAGAGCCATAAGGGAGACTAGACATCACCCACCCCACTACCACTACCAGATTAGAGCCATAAGGGAGCCTAGACATCTACCACCCCACTACCACTATCAGATTAGAGCCATAAGGGAGACTAGACATCTACCACTACCAGATTAGAGCCATGAGGGGGACTAGGCATCTACCACCCCACTACCACTATCAGATTAGAGCCATAAGGCAGACTAGACATCTACCACCCCACTACCACTATCAAATTAGAGCCATAAGGGAGACAAGACATCTACCACCCCACTACCACTATCAGATTAGAGACATAAGGGAGACTAGACATCTACCACCCCACTATCAGATTAGAGCCATAAGTGAGACTAGACATCTACCACCCCACTACCACTATCAAATTAGAGCCATAAGGGAGACTAGACATCTACCACCCCACTACCACTATCAGATTAGAGCCATAAAGGAGACTAGACATCTACCACCCCACTACCACTATCAGATTAGAGCCATAAGGGAGACTAGACATCTACCACTCCACTACCACTATCAGATTAGAGCCATAAGGGAGACTAGACATCTACCACCACAATACCACTATCAGATTAGAGCCATAAGGGAGACTAGACATCTTCCACCCCACTACCACTATCAGATTAGAGTCATAAGGGAGACTAGGCATCTACCACTACTAGATTAGAGCCATAAGGGAGACTAGACATCTACCACCCCACTACCACTATCAGATTAGAGCCATAAAGGAGACTAGACATCTACCACCCCACTATCAGATTAGAGCCATAAATGAGACTAGACATCTACCACCCCAGTACCACTATCAAATTAGAGCCATAAGGGAGACTAGACATCTACCTCCCCACGACCACTATCATATTTGAGCCATAAGGGAGACTAGACATCTACCACCCCACTACCACTATCAGATTAGAGCCATAAGGGAGACTAGACATCACCCACCCCACTACCACTATCAAATTAGAGCCATAAGGGAGACTAGACATCTACCACCCCACTACCACTATCAGATTAGAGCCATAAGGGAGCCTAGACATCTACCACTACCAGATTAGAGCCATGAGGGGGACTAGACATCTACCACCCCACTACCACTATCAGATTAGAGCCATAAGGCAGACTAGACATCTACCACCCCACTACCACTATCAAATTAGAACCATAAGGGAGACAAGACATCTACCACTACCACTATCAGATTGGAGCCATAAGGGACACTAGACATCTACCACTACCACTATCAGATTAGAGCCATAAGGGAGACTAGACATCTACCACCCCACTACCCCTATCAAATTAGAGCCATAAGGGAGACTAGACATCTACCACCCCACTACCACTATCAAATTAGAGCCATAAGGGAGACTAGACATCTACCACCCCACTACCACTATCAAATTAGAGCCATAAGGGAGACTAGACATCTACCACCCCACTATCACTATCAAATTAGAGCCATAAGGGAGACTAGACATCTACCACCCCACTACCACTATCAAATTAGAGCCATAAGGGAGACTAGACATCTACCACCCCACTACCACTACGAGATTAGAGCCATAAGGGAGCCTAGACATCTACCACCCCACTACCACTATCAGATTAGAGCCATAAGGGAGCCTAGACATCTACCACTACCAGATTAGAGCCATGAGGGGGACTAGACATCTACCACCCCACTACCACTATCAGATTAGAGCCATAAGGCAGACTAGACATCTACCACCCCACTACCACTATCAAATTAGAGCCATAAGGGAGACAAGACATCTACCACTACCACTATCAGATTGGAGCCATAAGGGAGACTAGACATCTACCACTACCACTATCAGATTAGAGCCATAAGGGAGCCTAGACATCTACCACCCCACTACCACTATCAAATTTGAGCCATAAGAGAGACTAGACATCTACCACCCCACTACCACTATCAAATTAGAGCCATAAGGGAGACTAGACATCTACCACCCCACTACCACTATCAAATTAGAGCCATAAGGGAGACTAGACATCTACCACCCCACTATCACTATCAAATTAGAGCCATAAGGGAGACTAGACATCTACCATCCCACTACCACTATCAAATAAGAGCCATAAGGGAGACTAGACATCTACCACCCCACTACCACTATCAAATTAGAGCCATAAGGGAGACTAGACATCTACCACCCCACTACCACTATCAGATTAGAGCCATAAGGGAGAATAGACATCTACCACCCCACTACGACTATCAGATTAGAGCCATAAATCAGACTAGACATCTACCACCCAACTACCACTATCAGATTAGAGCCATAAGGGAGACTAGACATCTACCACCCCACTACCACTATCAGATTAGAGCCATAAGGGAGACTAGACATCAACCACCCCACTACCACTACCAGATTAGAGCCATAGGGGAGACTAGACATCTACCACCACAATACCACTATCAGATTAGAGCCATAAAGGAGACTAGACATCTACCAACCCACTACCACGATCAGATTAGAGCCATAAGGGAGCCTAGACATCTACCACTACTAGATTAGAGCCATAAGGGAGACTAGACATCTACCACCCCACTACCACTATCAGATTAGAGCCATAAAGGAGACTAGACATCTACCACCCCACTATCAGATGAGAGCCATAAGTGAGACTAGACATCTACTACCCCACTACCACTATCAAATTAGAGCCATAAGGGAGACTAGACATATACCACCCCACTACCACTATCAGATTAGAGCCATAAAGGAGACTAGACATCTACCACCCCACTACCACTATCAGATTAGAGCCATAAGGGAGACTAGACATCTACCACTCCACTACCACTATCAGATTAGAGCCATAAGGGAGACTAGACATCTTCCACCCCACTACCACTATCAGATTAGAGTCATAAGGGAGCCTAGACATCTACCACTACTAGATTAGAGCCATAAGAGAGACTAGACATCTACCACCCCACTACCACTATCAGATTAGAGCCATAAAGGAGACTAGACATCTACCACCCCACTATCAGATTAGAGCCATAAGTGAGACTAGACATCTACCACCCCAGTACCACTATCAAATTAGAGCCATAAGGGAGACTAGACATCTACCACCCCACGGCCACTATCATATTTGAGCCATAAGGGAGACTAGACATCTACCACCCCACTACCACTATCAGATTAGAGCCATAAGGGAGACTAGACATCACCCACCCCACTACCACTACCAGATTAGAGCCATAAGGGAGCTTAGACATCTACCACCCCACTACCACTATCAGATTAGAGCCATAGGGGAGCCTAGACATCTACCACTACCAGATTAGAGCCATGAGGGGGACTAGACATCTACCACCCCACTACCACTATCAGATTAGAGCCATAAGGCAGACTAGACATCTACCACCCCACTACCACTATCAAATTAGAGCCATAAGGGAGACAAGACATCTACCACCCCACTATCACTATCAAATTAGAGCCATAAGGGAGACTAGACATCTACCACCCCACTACCACTATCAAATTAGAGCCATAAGGGAGACTAGACATCTACCACCCCACTACCACTACGAGATTAGAGCCATAAGGGAGCCTAGACATCTACCACCCCACTACCACTATCAGATTAGAGCCATAAGGGAGCCTAGACATCTACCACTACCAGATTAGAGCCATGAGGGGGACTAGACATCTACCACCCCACTACCACTATCAGATTAGAGCCATAAGGCAGACTAGACATCTACCACCCCACTACCACTATCAAATTAGAGCCATAAGGGAGACAAGACATCTACCACTACCACTATCAGATTGGAGCCATAAGGGAGACTAGACATCTACCACTACCACTATCAGATTAGAGCCATAAGGGAGCCTAGACATCTACCACCCCACTACCACTATCAAATTTGAGCCATAAGAGAGACTAGACATCTACCACCCCACTACCACTATCAAATTAGAGCCATAAGGGAGACTAGACATCTACCACCCCACTACCACTATCAAATTAGAGCCATAAGGGAGACTAGACATCTACCACCCCACTATCACTATCAAATTAGAGCCATAAGGGAGACTAGACATCTACCATCCCACTACCACTATCAAATAAGAGCCATAAGGGAGACTAGACATCTACCACCCCACTACCACTATCAAATTAGAGCCATAAGGGAGACTAGACATCTACCACCCCACTACCACTATCAGATTAGAGCCATAAGGGAGAATAGACATCTACCACCCCACTACGACTATCAGATTAGAGCCATAAATCAGACTAGACATCTACCACCCAACTACCACTATCAGATTAGAGCCATAAGGGAGACTAGACATCTACCACCCCACTACCACTATCAGATTAGAGCCATAAGGGAGACTAGACATCTACCAACCCACTACCACGATCAGATTAGAGCCATAAGGGAGACTAGACATCAACCACCCCACTACCACTACCAGATTAGAGCCATAGGGGAGACTAGACATCTACCACCACAATACCACTATCAGATTAGAGCCATAAAGGAGACTAGACATCTACCACCCCACTATCAGATTAGAGCCATAAATGAGACTAGACATCTACCACCCCAGTACCACTATCAAATTAGAGCCATAAGGGAGACTAGACATCTACCTCCCCACGACCACTATCATATTTGAGCCATAAGGGAGACTAGACATCTACCACCCCACTACCACTATCAGATTAGAGCCATAAGGGAGACTAGACATCACCCACCCCACTACCACTATCAAATTAGAGCCATAAGGGAGACTAGACATCTACCACCCCACTACCACTATCAGATTAGAGCCATAAGGGAGCCTAGACATCTACCACTACCAGATTAGAGCCATGAGGGGGACTAGACATCTACCACCCCACTACCACTATCAGATTAGAGCCATAAGGCAGACTAGACATCTACCACCCCACTACCACTATCAAATTAGAACCATAAGGGAGACAAGACATCTACCACTACCACTATCAGATTGGAGCCATAAGGGACACTAGACATCTACCACTACCACTATCAGATTAGAGCCATAAGGGAGACTAGACATCTACCACCCCACTACCCCTATCAAATTAGAGCCATAAGGAAGACTAGACATCTACCACCCCACTACCACTATCAAATTAGAGCCATAAGGGAGACTAGACATCTACCACCCCACTACCACTATCAAATTAGAGCCATAAGGGAGACTAGACATCTACCACCCCACTATCACTATCAAATTAGAGCCATAAGGGAGACTAGACATCTACCACCCCACTACCACTATCAAATTAGAGCCATAAGGGAGACTAGACATCTACCACCCCACTACCACTACGAGATTAGAGCCATAAGGGAGCCTAGACATCTACCACCCCACTACCACTATCAGATTAGAGCCATAAGGGAGCCTAGACATCTACCACTACCAGATTAGAGCCATGAGGGGGACTAGACATCTACCACCCCACTACCACTATCAGATTAGAGCCATAAGGCAGACTAGACATCTACCACCCCACTACCACTATCAAATTAGAGCCATAAGGGAGACAAGACATCTACCACTACCACTATCAGATTGGAGCCATAAGGGAGACTAGACATCTACCACTACCACTATCAGATTAGAGCCATAAGGGAGCCTAGACATCTACCACCCCACTACCACTATCAAATTTGAGCCATAAGAGAGACTAGACATCTACCACCCCACTACCACTATCAAATTAGAGCCATAAGGGAGACTAGACATCTACCACCCCACTACCACTATCAAATTAGAGCCATAAGGGAGACTAGACATCTACCACCCCACTATCACTATCAAATTAGAGCCATAAGGGAGACTAGACATCTACCATCCCACTACCACTATCAAATAAGAGCCATAAGGGAGACTAGACATCTACCACCCCACTACCACTATCAAATTAGAGCCATAAGGGAGACTAGACATCTACCACCCCACTACCACTATCAGATTAGAGCCATAAGGGAGAATAGACATCTACCACCCCACTACGACTATCAGATTAGAGCCATAAATCAGACTAGACATCTACCACCCAACTACCACTATCAGATTAGAGCCATAAGGGAGACTAGACATCTACCACCCCACTACCACTATCAGATTAGAGCCATAAGGGAGACTAGACATCTACCAACCCACTACCACGATCAGATTAGAGCCATAAGGGAGACTAGACATCAACCACCCCACTACCACTACCAGATTAGAGCCATAGGGGAGACTAGACATCTACCACCACAATACCACTATCAGATTAGAGCCATAAAGGAGACTAGACATCTACCAACCCACTACCACGATCAGATTAGAGCCATAAGGGAGCCTAGACATCTACCACTACTAGATTAGAGCCATAAGGGAGACTAGACATCTACCACCCCACTACCACTATCAGATTAGAGCCATAAAGGAGACTAGACATCTACCACCCCACTATCAGATGAGAGCCATAAGTGAGACTAGACATCTACTACCCCACTACCACTATCAAATTAGAGCCATAAGGGAGACTAGACATATACCACCCCACTACCACTATCAGATTAGAGCCATAAAGGAGACTAGACATCTACCACCCCACTACCACTATCAGATTAGAGCCATAAGGGAGACTAGACATCTACCACTCCACTACCACTATCAGATTAGAGCCATAAGGGAGACTAGACATCTTCCACCCCACTACCACTATCAGATTAGAGTCATAAGGGAGCCTAGACATCTACCACTACTAGATTAGAGCCATAAGAGAGACTAGACATCTACCACCCCACTACCACTATCAGATTAGAGCCATAAAGGAGACTAGACATCTACCACCCCACTATCAGATTAGAGCCATAAGTGAGACTAGACATCTACCACCCCAGTACCACTATCAAATTAGAGCCATAAGGGAGACTAGACATCTACCACCCCACGGCCACTATCATATTTGAGCCATAAGGGAGACTAGACATCTACCACCCCACTACCACTATCAGATTAGAGCCATAAGGGAGACTAGACATCACCCACCCCACTACCACTACCAGATTAGAGCCATAAGGGAGCTTAGACATCTACCACCCCACTACCACTATCAGATTAGAGCCATAGGGGAGCCTAGACATCTACCACTACCAGATTAGAGCCATGAGGGGGACTAGACATCTACCACCCCACTACCACTATCAGATTAGAGCCATAAGGCAGACTAGACATCTACCACCCCACTACCACTATCAAATTAGAGCCATAAGGGAGACAAGACATCTACCACCCCACTATCACTATCAAATTAGAGCCATAAGGGAGACTAGACATCTACCACCCCACTACCACTATCAAATTAGAGCCATAAGGGAGACTAGACATCTACCACCCCACTACCACTACGAGATTAGAGCCATAAGGGAGCCTAGACATCTACCACCCCACTACCACTATCAGATTAGAGCCATAAGGGAGCCTAGACATCTACCACTACCAGATTAGAGCCATGAGGGGGACTAGACATCTACCACCCCACTACCACTATCAGATTAGAGCCATAAGGCAGACTAGACATCTACCACCCCACTACCACTATCAAATTAGAGCCATAAGGGAGACAAGACATCTACCACTACCACTATCAGATTGGAGCCATAAGGGAGACTAGACATCTACCACTACCACTATCAGATTAGAGCCATAAGGGAGCCTAGACATCTACCACCCCACTACCACTATCAAATTTGAGCCATAAGAGAGACTAGACATCTACCACCCCACTACCACTATCAAATTAGAGCCATAAGGGAGACTAGACATCTACCACCCCACTACCACTATCAAATTAGAGCCATAAGGGAGACTAGACATCTACCACCCCACTATCACTATCAAATTAGAGCCATAAGGGAGACTAGACATCTACCATCCCACTACCACTATCAAATAAGAGCCATAAGGGAGACTAGACATCTACCACCCCACTACCACTATCAAATTAGAGCCATAAGGGAGACTAGACATCTACCACCCCACTACCACTATCAGATTAGAGCCATAAGGGAGAATAGACATCTACCACCCCACTACGACTATCAGATTAGAGCCATAAATCAGACTAGACATCTACCACCCAACTACCACTATCAGATTAGAGCCATAAGGGAGACTAGACATCTACCACCCCACTACCACTATCAGATTAGAGCCATAAGGGAGACTAGACATCTACCAACCCACTACCACGATCAGATTAGAGCCATAAGGGAGACTAGACATCAACCACCCCACTACCACTACCAGATTAGAGCC
The DNA here is from genome assembly GCF_029448725.1 of Salvelinus fontinalis. Taxonomy (NCBI): domain Eukaryota; kingdom Metazoa; phylum Chordata; class Actinopteri; order Salmoniformes; family Salmonidae; genus Salvelinus; species Salvelinus fontinalis. The sequence continues at coordinate 37,514,037 of NC_074684.1, read as the reverse complement.
ATAGGGGAGACTAGACATCTACCACCACAATACCACTATCAGATTAGAGCCATAAAGGAGACTAGACATCTACCAACCCACTACCACGATCAGATTAGAGCCATAAGGGAGCCTAGACATCTACCACTACTAGATTAGAGCCATAAGGGAGACTAGACATCTACCACCCCACTACCACTATCAGATTAGAGCCATAAAGGAGACTAGACATCTACCACCCCACTATCAGATGAGAGCCATAAGTGAGACTAGACATCTACCACCCCACTATCACTATCAAATTAGAGCCATAAGAGAGACTTGACATCTACCACCCCACTACCACTATCAAATTAGAGCCATAAGGGAGACTAGACATCTACCACCCCACTACCACTACCAGATTAGAGCCATAAGGGAGCCTAGACATCTACCACCCCACTACCACTATCAGATTAGAGCCATAAGGCAGACTAGACATCTACCACCCCACTACCACTATCAAATTAGAGCCATAAGGGAGACAAGACATCTACCACTACCACTATCAGATTGGAGCCATAAGGGAGACTAGACATCTACCACTACCACTATCAGATTAGAGCCATAAGGGAGCCTAGACATCTACCACCCCACTACCACTATCAAATTAGAGCCATAAGAGAGACTAGACATCTACCACCCCACTACCACTATCAAATTAGAGCCATAAGGGAGACTAGACATCTACCACCCCACTACCACTATCAAATTAGAGCCATAAGGGAGACTAGACATCTACCACCCCACTATCACTATCAAATTAGAGCCATAAGGGAGACTAGACATCTACCACCCCACTACCACTATCAAATTAGAGCCATAAGGGAGACTAGACATCTACCACCCCACTACCACTATCAAATTAGAGCCATAAGGGAGACTAGACATCTACCACCCCACTACCTCTATCAGATTAGAGCCATAAGGGAGACTAGACATCTACCACCACACTACCACTATCAGATTAGAGCCATAAGGGAGACTAGACATCTACCACCCCACTACCACTACGAGATTAGAGCCATAAGGGAGACTAGACATCTACCACCCCACTACCACTATCAGATTAGAGCCATAAGGGAGACTAGACATCTACCACCCAACTACCACTATAAAAATAAGAGCCATAAGGGAGACTAGACATCTACCACCCCACTACCACTATCAGATTAGAGACATAAGGGAGACTTGACATCTACCACCCCACTATCAAATTAGAGCCATAAGGGAGACTAGACATCTACCACCCCACTACCACTATCAGATTAGAGCCATAAAGGAGACTAGACATCTACCACCCCACTACCACTATCAGATTAGAGCCTAAAGGGAGACTAGACATCTACCACTCCACTACCACTATCAGATTAGAGCCATAAGGGAGACTAGACATCTACCACCACAATACCACTATCAGATTAGAGCCATAAGGGAGACTAGACATCTTCCACCCCACTACCACTATCAGATTAGAACCATAAGGGAGCCTAGACATCTACCACTACTAGATTAGAGCCATAAGGGAGTCTAGACATCTACCACCCCACTACCACTATCAGATTAGAGCCATAAAGGAGACTAGACATCTACCACCCCACTATCAGATTAGAGCCATAAGTGAGACTAGACATCTACCACCCCAGTACCACTATCAAATTAGAGCCATAAGGGAGACTAGACATCTACCACCCCACTACCACTATCATATTTGAGCCATAAGGGAGACTAGACATCTACCACCCCACTACCACTATCAGATTAGAGCCATAAGGGAGACTAGACATCACCCACCCCACTACCACTACCAGATTAGAGCCATAAGGGAGCCTAGACATCTACCACCCCACTACCACTATCAGATTAGAGCCATAAGGGAGACTAGACATCTACCACTACCAGATTAGAGCCATGAGGGGGACTAGGCATCTACCACCCCACTACCACTATCAGATTAGAGCCATAAGGCAGACTAGACATCTACCACCCCACTACCACTATCAAATTAGAGCCATAAGGGAGACAAGACATCTACCACCCCACTACCACTATCAGATTAGAGACATAAGGGAGACTAGACATCTACCACCCCACTATCAGATTAGAGCCATAAGTGAGACTAGACATCTACCACCCCACTACCACTATCAAATTAGAGCCATAAGGGAGACTAGACATCTACCACCCCACTACCACTATCAGATTAGAGCCATAAAGGAGACTAGACATCTACCACCCCACTACCACTATCAGATTAGAGCCATAAGGGAGACTAGACATCTACCACTCCACTACCACTATCAGATTAGAGCCATAAGGGAGACTAGACATCTACCACCACAATACCACTATCAGATTAGAGCCATAAGGGAGACTAGACATCTTCCACCCCACTACCACTATCAGATTAGAGTCATAAGGGAGCCTAGACATCTACCACTACTAGATTAGAGCCATAAGGGAGACTAGACATCTACCACCCCACTACCACTATCAGATTAGAGCCATAAAGGAGACTAGACATCTACCACCCCACTATCAGATTAGAGCCATAAATGAGACTAGACATCTACCACCCCAGTACCACTATCAAATTAGAGCCATAAGGGAGACTAGACATCTACCACCCCACGACCACTATCATATTTGAGCCATAAGGGAGACTAGACATCTACCACCCCACTACCACTATCAGATTAGAGCCATAAGGGAGACTAGACATCACCCACCCCACTACCAATATCAAATTAGAGCCATAAGGGAGACTAGAAATCTACCACCCCACTACCACTATCAGATTAGAGCCATAAGGGAGCCTAGACATCTACCACTACCAGATTAGAGCCATGAGGGGGACTAGACATCTACCACCCCACTACCACTATCAGATTAGAGCCATAAGGCAGACTAGACATCTACCACCCCACTACCACTATCAAATTAGAACCATAAGGGAGACAAGACATCTACCACTACCACTATCAGATTGGAGCCATAAGGGACACTAGACATCTACCACTACCACTATCAGATTAGAGCCATAAGGGAGACTAGACGTCTACCACCCCACTACCACTATCAAATTAGAGCCATAAGGGAGACTAGACATCTACCACCCCACTACCACTATCAAATTAGAGCCATAAGGGAGACTAGACATCTACCACCCCACTATCACTATCAAATTAGAGCCATAAGGGAGACTAGACATCTACCACCCCACTACCACTATCAAATTAGAGCCATAAGGGAGACTAGACATCTACCACCCCACTACCACTACCAGATTAGAGCCATAAGGGAGCCTAGACATCTACCACCCCACTACCACTATCAGATTAGAGCCATAAGGGAGCCTAGACATCTACCACTACCAGATTAGAGCCATGAGGGGGACTAGACATGTACCACCCCACTACCACTATCAGATTAGAGCCATAAGGCAGACTAGACATCTACCACCCCACTACCACTATCAAATTAGAGCCATAAGGGAGACAAGACATCTACCACTACCACTATCAGATTGGAGCCATAAGGGAGACTAGACATCTACCACTACCACTATCAGATTAGAGCCATAAGGGAGCCTAGACATCTACCACCCCACTACCACTATCAAATTAGAGCCATAAGAGAGACTAGACATCTACCACCCCACTACCACTATCAAATTAGAGCCATAAGGGAGACTAGACATCTACCACCCCACTACCACTATCAAATTAGAGCCATAAGGGAGACTAGACATCTACCACCCCACTATCACTATCAAATTAGAGCCATAAGGGAGCCTAGACATCTACCATCCCACTACCACTATCAAATAAGAGCCATAAGGGAGACTAGACATCTACCACCCCACTACCACTATCAAATTAGAGCCATAAGGGAGACTAGACATCTACCACCCCACTACCACTATCAGATTAGAGCCATAAGGGAGACTAGACATCTACCACCCCACTACCACTATCAGATTAGAGCCATAAATCAGACTAGACATCTACCACCCCACTACCACTATCAAATTAGAGCCATAAGGGAGACTAGACATCTACCACTCCACTACCACTATCAGATTAGAGCCATAAGGGAGACTAGACATCTACCACCCCACTACCACTATCAAATTAGAGCCATAAGGGAGACTAGACATCTACCACCCCACTACCACTACCAGATTAAAGCCATAAGGGAGACTAGACATCTACCACCACACTACCACTATCAGATTAGAGCCATAAGGGAGACTAGACATCTCCCACCCCACTACCACTATCAAATTAGAGCCAAAAGGGAGACTAGACATCTACCACCGCACTACCACTATCAGATTAAAGCCATAAGGGAGACTAGACATCTACCACCCCACTACCACTATCAGATTAGAGCCATAAGGGAGACTAGACATCTACCACCCCACCACGACTATCAGATTAGAGCCATAAATCAGACTAGACATCTACCACCCAACTACCACTATCAGATTAGAGCCATAAGGGAGACTAGACATCTACCAACCCACTACCACGATCAGATTAGAGCCATAAGGGAGACTAGACATCAACCACCCCACTACCACTACCAGATTAGAGCCATAGGGGAGACTAGACATCTACCACCACAATACCACTATCAGATTAGAGCCATAAAGGAGACTAGACATCTACCAACCCACTACCACGATCAGATTAGAGCCATAAGGGAGCCTAGACATCTACCACTACTAGATTAGAGCCATAAGGGAGACTAGACATCTACCACCCCACTACCACTATCAGATTAGAGCCATAAAGGAGACTAGACATCTACCACCCCACTACCACTATCAGATTAGAGCCATAAGGGAGACTAGACATCTACCACTCCACTACCACTATCAGATTAGAGCCATAAGGGAGACTAGACATCTACCACCACAATACCACTATCAGATTAGAGCCATAAGGGAGACTAGACATCTTCCACCCCACTACCACTATCAGATTAGAGTCATAAGGGAGCCTAGACATCTACCACTACTAGATTAGAGCCATAAGGGAGACTAGACATCTACCACCCCACTACCACTATCAGATTAGAGCCATAAAGGAGACTAGACATCTACCACCCCACTATCAGATTAGAGCCATAAGTGAGACTAGACATCTACCACCCCAGTACCACTATCAAATTAGAGCCATAAGGGAGACTAGACATCTACCACCCCACGACCACTATCATATTTGAGCCATAAGGGAGACTAGACATCTACCACCCCACTACCACTATCAGATTAGAGCCATAAGGGAGACTAGACATCACCCACCCCACTACCACTACCAGATTAGAGCCATAAGGGAGCCTAGACATCTACCACCCCACTACCACTATCAGATTAGAGCCATAAGGGAGCCTAGACATCTACCACTACCAGATTAGAGCCATGAAGGGGACTAGACATCTACCACCCCACTACCATTATCAGATTAGAGCCATAAGGCAGACTAGACATCTACCACCCCACTACCACTATCAAATTAGAGCCATAAGGGAGACAAGACATCTACCACTACCACTATCAGATTGGAGCCATAAGGGAGACTAGACATCTACCACTACCACTATCAGATTAGAGCCATAAGGGAGACTAGACATCTACCACCCCACTACCCCTATCAAATTAGAGCCATAAGGGAGACTAGACATCTACCACCCCACTACCACTATCAAATTAGAGCCATAAGGGAGTCTAGATATCTACCACCCCACTACCACTATCAAATTAGAGCCATAAGGGAGACTAGACATCTACCACCCCACTATCACTATCAAATTAGAGCCATAAGAGAGACTTGACATCTACCACCCCACTACCACTATCAAATTAGAGCCATAAGGGAGACTAGACATCTACCACCCCACTACCACTACCAGATTAGAGCCATAAGGGAGCCTAGACATCTACCACCCCACTACCACTATCAGATTAGAGCCATAAGGCAGACTAGACATCTACCACCCCACTACCACTATCAAATTAGAGCCATAAGGGAGACAAGACATCTACCACTACCACTATCAGATTGGAGCCATAAGGGAGACTAGACATCTACCACTACCACTATCAGATTAGAGCCATAAGGGAGCCTAGACATCTACCACCCCACTACCACTATCAAATTAGAGCCATAAGAGAGACTAGACATCTACCACCCCACTACCACTATCAAATTAGAGCCATAAGGGAGACTAGACATCTACCACCCCACTACCACTATCAAATTAGAGCCATAAGGGAGACTAGACATCTACCACCCCACTATCACTATCAAATTAGAGCCATAAGGGAGACTAGACATCTACCACCCCACTACCACTATCAGATTAGAGCCATAAGGGAGACTAGACATCTACCACCCCACTACCACTATCAGATTAGAGCCATAAATCAGACTAGACATCTACCACCCCACTACCACTATCAAATTAGAGCCATAAGGGAGACTAGACATCTACCACCCCACTACCACTATCAGATTAGAGCCATAAGGGAGACTAGACATCTACCACTCCACTACCACTATCAGATTAGAGCCATAAGGGAGACTAGACATCTACCACCCCACTACCACTATCAAATTAGAGCCATAAGGGAGACTAGACATCTACCACTCCACTACCACTATCAGATTAGAGCCATAAGGGAGACTAGACATCTACCACCACAATACCACTATCAGATTAGAGCCATAAGGGAGACTAGACATCTTCCACCCCACTACCACTATCAGATTAGAGTCATAAGGGAGCCTAGACATCTACCACTACTAGATTAGAGCCATAAGGGAGACTAGACATCTACCACCCCACTACCACTATCAGATTAGAGCCATAAAGGAGACTAGACATCTACCACCCCACTATCAGATTAGAGCCATAAGTGAGACTAGACATCTACCACCCCAGTACCACTATCAAATTAGAGCCATAAGGGAGACTAGACATCTACCACCCCACGACCACTATCATATTTGAGCCATAAGGGAGACTAGACATCTACCACCCCACTACCACTATCAGATTAGAGCCATAAGGGAGACTAGACATCACCCACCCCACTACCACTACCAGATTAGAGCCATAAGGGAGCCTAGACATCTACCACCCCACTACCACTATCAGATTAGAGCCATAAGGGAGCCTAGACATCTACCACTACCAGATTAGAGCCATTAGGGGGACTAGACATCTACCACCCCACTACTACTATCAGATTAGAGCCATAAGGCAGACTAGACATCTACCACCCCACTACCACTATCAAATTAGAGCCATAAGGGAGACAAGACATCTACCACTACCACTATCAGATTGGAGCCATAAGGGAGACTAGACATCTACCACTACCACTATCAGATTAGAGCCATAAGGGAGACTAGACATCTACCACCCCACTACCCCTATCAAATTAGAGCCATAAGGGAGACTAGACATCTACCACCCCACTACCACTATCAAATTAGAGCCATAAGGGAGTCTAGATATCTACCACCCCACTACCACTATCAAATTAGAGCCATAAGGGAGACTAGACATCTACCACCCCACTATCACTATCAAATTAGAGCCATAAGAGAGACTAGACATCTACCACCCCACTACCACTATCAAATTAGAGCCATAAGGGAGACTAGACATCTACCACCCCACTACCACTACCGGATTAGAGCCAAAAGGGAGCCTAGACATCTACCACCCCACTACCACTATCAGATTAGAGCCATAAGGCAGACTAGACATCTACCACCCCACTACCACTATCAAATTAGAGCCATAAGGGAGACAAGACATCTACCACTACCACTATCAGATTGGAGCCATAAGGGAGACTAGACATCTACCACTACCACTATCAGATTAGAGCCATAAGGGAGCCTAGACATCTACCACCCCACTACCACTATCAAATTAGAGCCATAAGAGAGACTAGACATCTACCACCCCACTACCACTATCAAATTAGAGCCATAAGGGAGACTAGACATCTACCACCCCACTACCACTATCAAATTAGAGCCATAAGGGAGACTAGACATCTACCACCCCACTATCACTATCAAATTAGAGCCATAAGGGAGACTAGACATCTACCACCCCACTACCACTATCAAATTAGAGCCATAAGGGAGACTAGACATCTACCACCCCACTACCACTATCAAATTAGAGCCATAAGGGAGACTAGACATCTACCACCCCACTACCACTATCAGATTAGAGCCATAAGGGAGACTAGACATCTACCACCCCACTACCACTATCAGATTAGAGCCATAAATCAGACTAGACATCTACCACCCCACTACCACTATCAAATTAGAGCCATAAGGGAGACTAGACATCTACCACCCCACTACCACTATCAGATTAGAGCCATAAGGGAGACTAGACATCTACCACTCCACTACCACTATCAGATTAGAGCCATAAGGGAGACTAGACATCTACCACCCCACTACCACTATCAAATTAGAGCCATAAGGGAGACTAGACATCTACCACCCCACTACCACTACCAGATTAAAGCCATAAGGGAGACTAGACATCTACCACCCCACTACCACTATCAGATTAGAGCCATAAGGGAGACTAGACATCTACCACCCCACTACCACTATCAAATTAGAGCCAAAAGGGAGACTAGACATCTACCACCGCACTACCACTATCAGATTAAAGCCATAAGGGAGACTAGACATCTACCACCCCACTACCACTATCAGATTAGAGCCATAAGGGAGACTAGACATCTACCACCCCACTACCAATATCAGATTAGAGCCATAAATCAGACTAGACATCTACCACCCCACTACCACTATCAGATTAGAGCCATAAGGGAGACTAGACATCTACCACCCCACTACCACTATCAGATTAGAGCCATAAGGGAGACTAGACATCTACCAGCCCACTACCACGATCAGATTAGAGCCATAAGGGAGACTAGACATCAACCACCCCACTACCACTACCAGATTAGAGCCATAGGGGAGACTAGACATCTACCACCACAATACCACTATCAGATTAGAGCCATAAGGGAGACTAGACATCTTCCACCCCACTACCACTATCAGATTAGAGCCATAAGGGAGCCTAGATATCTACCACTACTAGATTAGAGCCATAAGGGGGACTAGACATCTACCACCACAATACCACTATCAGATTAGAGCCATAAGGGAGACTAGACATCTTCCACCCCACTACCACTATCAAATTAGAGCCATAAGGGAGCCTAGACATCTACCACTACTAGATTAGAGCCATGAGGGGGACTAGACATCTACCACCCCACTACCACTATCAGATTAGAGCCATAAGGCAGACTAGACATCTACCACCCCACTACCACTATCAAATTAGAGCCATAAGGGAGACAAGACATCTACCACCCCACTACCACTATCAGATTAGAGACATAAGGGAGACTAGACATCTACCACCCCACTATCAGATTAGAGCCATAAGTGAGACTAGACATCTACCACCCCACTACCACTATCAAATTAGAGCCATAAGGGAGGCTAGACATCTACCACCCCACTACCACTATCAGATTAGAGCCATAAAGGAGACTAGACATCTACCACCCCACTACCACTATCAGATTAGAGCCATAAGGGAGACTAGACATCTACCACTCCACTACCACTATCAGATTAGAGCAATAAGGGAGACTAGACATCTACCACCACAATACCACTATCAGATTAGAGCCATAAGGGAGACTAGACATCTTCCACCCCACTACCACTATCAGATTAGAGTCATAAGGGAGCCTAGACATCTACCACTACTAGATTAGAGCCATAAGGGAGACTAGACATCTACCATCCCACTACCACTATCAGACTAGAGCCATAAAGGAGACTAGACATCTACCACCCCACTATCAGATTAGAGCCATAAGTGAGACTAGACATCTACCACCCCAGTACCACTATCAAATTAGAGCCATAAGGGAGACTAGACATCTACCACCCCACTACCACTATCAGATTAGAGCCATAAGGGAGACTAGACATCTACCACCCCACTACCACTATCAGATTAGAGCCATAAGGGAGCCTAGACATCTACCACTACCAGATTAGAGCCATGAGGGGGACTAGACATCTACCACCCCACTACCACTATCAGATTAGAGCCATAAAGCAGACTAGACATCTACCACCCCACTACCACTATCAAATTAGAACCCTAAGGGAGACAAGACATCTACCACTACCACTATCAGATTGGAGCCATAAGGGAGACTAGACATCTACCACTACCACTATCAGATTAGAGCCATAAGGGAGACTAGACATCTACCACCCCACTACCCCTATCAAATTAGAGCCATAAGGGAGACTAGACATCTACCACCCCACTACCACTATCAAATTAGAGCCATAAGGGAGACTAGACATCTACCACCCCACTACCACTATCAAATTAGAGCCATAAGGGAGACTAGACATCTTCCACCCCACTACCACTATCAGATTAGAGCCATAAGGGAGCCTAGACATCTACCACTACTAGATTAGAGCCATGAGGGGGACTAGACATCTACCACCCCACTACCACTATCAGATTAGAGCCATAAGGCAGACTAGACATCTACCACCCCACTACCACTATCAAATTAGAGCCATAAGGGAGACAAGACATCTACCACCCCACTACCACTATCAGATTAGAGACATAAGGGAGACTAGACATCTACCACCCCACTATCAGATTAGAGCCATAAGTGAGACTAGACATCTACCACCCCACTACCACTATCAAATTAGAGCCATAAGGGAGGCTAGACATCTACCACCCCACTACCACTATCAGATTAGAGCCATAAAGGAGACTAGACATCTACCACCCCACTACCACTATCAGATTAGAGCCATAAGGGAGACTAGACATCTACCACTCCACTACCACTATCAGATTAGAGCCATAAGGGAGACTAGACATCTACCACCACAATACCACTATCAGATTAGAGCCATAAGGGAGACTAGACATCTTCCACCCCACTACCACTATCAGATTAGAGTCATAAGGGAGCCTAGACATCTACCACTACTAGATTAGAGCCATAAGGGAGACTAGACATCTACCATCCCACTACCACTATCAGATTAGAGCCATAAAGGAGACTAGACATCTACCACCCCACTATCAGATTAGAGCCATAAGTGAGACTAGACATCTACCACCCCAGTACCACTATCAAATTAGAGCCATAAGGGAGACTAGACATCTACCACCCCACTACCACTATCAGATTAGAGCCATAAGGGAGACTAGACATCTACCACCCCACTACCACTATCAGATTAGAGCCATAAGGGAGCCTAGACATCTACCACTACCAGATTAGAGCCATGAGGGGGACTAGACATCTACCACCCCACTACCACTATCAGATTAGAGCCATAAAGCAGACTAGACATCTACCACCCCACTACCACTATCAAATTAGAACCCTAAGGGAGACAAGACATCTACCACTACCACTATCAGATTGGAGCCATAAGGGAGACTAGACATCTACCACTACCACTATCAGATTAGAGCCATAAGGGAGACTAGACATCTACCACCCCACTACCCCTATCAAATTAGAGCCATAAGGGAGACTAGACATCTACCACCCCACTACCACTATCAAATTAGAGCCATAAGGGAGACTAGACATCTACCACCCCACTACCACTATCAAATTAGAGCCATAAGGGAGACTAGACATCTACCACCCCACTATCACTATCAAATTAGAGCCATAAGGGAGACTAGACATCTTCCACCCCACTACCACTATCAAATTAGAGCCATAAGGGAGACTAGACATCTACCACCCCACTACCACTATCAAATTAGAGCCATAAGGGAGACTAGACATCTACCACCCCACTACCACTATCAGATTAGAGCCATAAGGGAGACTAGACATCTACCACCCCACTACCACTATCAGATTAGAGCCATAAATCAGACTAGACATCTACCACCCCACTATCACTATCAAATTAGAGCCTTAAGGGAGACTAGACATCTACCACCCCACTACCACTATCAGATTAGAGCCATAAGGGAGACTAGACATCTATCACTCCACTACCACTATCAGATTAGAGCCATAAGGGAGACTAGACATCTACCACCCCACTACCACTATCAAATTAGAGCCATAAGGGAGACTAGACATCTACCACCCCACTACCACTACCAGATTAAAGCCATAAGGGAGACTAGACATCTACCACCCCACTACCACTATCAGATTAGAGCCATAAGGGAGACTAGACATCTACCACCACAATACCACTATCAGATTAGAGCCATAAGGGAGACTAGACATCTTCCACCCCACTACCACTATCAGATTAGAGTCATAAGGGAGCCTAGACATCTACCACTACTAGATTAGAGCCATAAGGGAGACTAGACATCTACCACCCCACTACCACTATCAGATTAGAGCCATAAAGGAGACTAGACATCTACCACCCCACTATCAGATTAGAGCCATAAGTGAGACTAGACATCTACCACCCCAGTACCACTATCAAATTAGAGCCATAAGGGAGACTAGACATCTACCACCCCACAACCACTACCAGATTAGAGCCATAAGGGAGCCTAGACATCTACCACCCCACTACCACTATCAGATTAGAGCCATAAGGGAGCCTAGACATCTACCACTACCAGATTAGAGCCATGAGGGGGACTAGACATCTACCACCCCACTACCACTATCAGATTAGAGCCATAAGGCAGACTAGACATCTACCACCCCACTACCACTATCAAATTAGAGCCATAAGGGAGACAAGACATCTACCACTACCACTATCAGATTGGAGCCATAAGGGAGACCAGACATCTACCACTACCACTATCAGATTAGAGCCATAAGGGAGACTAGACATCTACCACCCCACTACCCCTATCAAATTAGAGCCATAAGGGAGACTAGACATCTAATACCCCACTACCACTATCAAATTAGAGCCATAAGAGAGACTAGACATCTACCACCCCACTACCACTATCAAATTAGAGCCATAAGGGAGACTAGACATCTACCACCCCACTACCACTACCAGATTAGAGCCATAAGGGAGCCTAGACATCTACCACCCCACTACCACTATCAGATTAGAGCCATAAGGCAGACTAGACATCTACCACCCCACTACCACTATCAAATTAGAGCCATAAGGGAGACAAGACATCTACCACTACCACTATCAGATTGGAGCCATAAGGGAGACTAGACATCTACCACTACCACTATCAGATTAGAGCCATAAGGGAGCCTAGACATCTACCACCCCACTACCACTATCAAATTAGAGCCATGAGAGAGACTAGACATCTACCACCCCACTACCACTATCAAATTAGAGCCATAAGGGAGACTAGACATCTACCACCCCACTACCACTATCAAATTAGAGCCATAAGGGAGACTAGACATCTACCACCCCACTATCACTATCAAATTAGAGCCATAAGGGAGACTAGACATCTACCACCCCACTACCACTATCAAATTAGAGCCATAAGGGAGACTAGACATCTACCACCCCACTACCACTATCAAATTAGAGCCACAAGGGAGACTAGACATCTACCACCCCACTACCACTATCAGATTAGAGCCATAAGGGAGACTAGACATCTACCACCCCACTACCACTATCAGATTAGAGCCATAAATCAGACTAGACATCTACCACCCCACTACCACTATCAGATTAGAGCCATAAGGGAGACTAGACATCTACCACCCCACTACCACTATCAGATTAGAGCCATAAGGGAGACTAGACATCTACCAACCCACTACCACGATCAGATTAGAGCCATAAGGGAGACTAGACATCAACCACCCCACTACCACTACCAGATTAGAGCCATAGGGGAGACTAGACATCTACCACCACAATACCACTATCAGATTAGAGCCATAAGGGAGACTAGACATCTTCCACCCCACTACCACTATCAGATTAGAGCCATAAGGGAGCCTAGACATCTACCACTACTAGATTAGAGCCATAAGGGGGACTAGACATCTACCACCACAATACCACTATCAGATTAGAGCCATAAGGGAGACTAGACATCTTCCACCCCACTACCACTATCAGATTAGAGCCATAAGGGAGCCTAGACATCTACCACTACTAGATTAGAGCCATGAGGGGGACTAGACATCTACCACCCCACTACCACTATCAGATTAGAGCCATAAGGCAGACTAGACATCTACCACCCCACTACCACTATCAAATTAGAGCCATAAGGGAGACAAGACATCTACCACCCCACTACCACTATCAGATTAGAGACATAAGGGAGACTAGACATCTACCACCCCACTATCAGATTAGAGCCATAAGTGAGACTAGACATCTACCACCCCACTACCACTATCAAATTAGAGCCATAAGGGAGGCTAGACATCTACCACCCCACTACCACTATCAGATTTGAGCCATAAAGGAGACTAGACATCTACCACCCCACTACCACTATCAGATTAGAGCCATAAGGGAGACTAGACATCTACCACTCCACTACCACTATCAGATTAGAGCCATAAGGGAGACTAGACATCTACCACCACAATACCACTATCAGATTAGAGCCATAAGGGAGACTAGACATCTTCCACCCCACTACCACTATCAGATTAGAGTCATAAGGGAGCCTAGACATCTACCACTACTAGATTAGAGCCATAAGGGAGACTAGACATCTACCATCCCACTACCACTATCAGATTAGAGCCATAAAGGAGACTAGACATCTACCACCCCACTATCAGATTAGAGCCATAAGTGAGACTAGACATCTACCACCCCAGTACCACTATCAAATTAGAGCCATAAGGGAGACTAGACATCTACCACCCCACTACCACTATCAGATTAGAGCCATAAGGGAGACTAGACATCTACCACCCCACTACCACTATCAGATTAGAGCCATAAGGGAGCCTAGACATCTACCACTACCAGATTAGAGCCATGAGGGGGACTAGACATCTACCACCCCACTACCACTATCAGATTAGAGCCATAAAGCAGACTAGACATCTACCACCCCACTACCACTATCAAATTAGAACCCTAAGGGAGACAAGACATCTACCACTACCACTATCAGATTGGAGCCATAAGGGAGACTAGACATCTACCACTACCACTATCAGATTAGAGCCATAAGGGAGACTAGACATCTACCACCCCACTACCCCTATCAAATTAGAGCCATAAGGGAGACTAGACATCTACCACCCCACTACCACTATCAAATTAGAGCCATAAGGGAGACTAGACATCTACCACCCCACTACCACTATCAAATTAGAGCCATAAGGGAGACTAGACATCTACCACCCCACTATCACTATCAAATTAGAGCCATAAGGGAGACTAGACATCTACCAACCCACTACCACTATCAGATTAGAGCCATAAGTGAGACTAGACATCTACCACCCCACTACCACTATCAAATTAGAGCCATAAGGGAGGCTAGACATCTACCACCCCACTACCACTATCAGATTTGAGCCATAAAGGAGACTAGACATCTACCACCCCACTACCACTATCAGATTAGAGCCATAAGGGAGACTAGACATCTACCACTCCACTACCACTATCAGATTAGAGCCATAAGGGAGACTAGACATCTACCACCACAATACCACTATCAGATTAGAGCCATAAGGGAGACTAGACATCTTCCACCCCACTACCACTATCAGATTAGAGTCATAAGGGAGCCTAGACATCTACCACTACTAGATTAGAGCCATAAGGGAGACTAGACATCTACCATCCCACTACCACTATCAGATTAGAGCCATAAAGGAGACTAGACATCTACCACCCCACTATCAGATTAGAGCCATAAGTGAGACTAGACATCTACCACCCCAGTACCACTATCAAATTAGAGCCATAAGGGAGACTAGACATCTACCACCCCACTACCACTATCAGATTAGAGCCATAAGGGAGACTAGACATCTACCACCCCACTACCACTATCAGATTAGAGCCATAAGGGAGCCTAGACATCTACCACTACCAGATTAGAGCCATGAGGGGGACTAGACATCTACCACCCCACTACCACTATCAGATTAGAGCCATAAAGCAGACTAGACATCTACCACCCCACTACCACTATCAAATTAGAACCCTAAGGGAGACAAGACATCTACCACTACCACTATCAGATTGGAGCCATAAGGGAGACTAGACATCTACCACTACCACTATCAGATTAGAGCCATAAGGGAGACTAGACATCTACCACCCCACTACCCCTATCAAATTAGAGCCATAAGGGAGACTAGACATCTACCACCCCACTACCACTATCAAATTAGAGCCATAAGGGAGACTAGACATCTACCACCCCACTACCACTATCAAATTAGAGCCATAAGGGAGACTAGACATCTTCCACCCCACTACCACTATCAGATTAGAGCCATAAGGGAGCCTAGACATCTACCACTACTAGATTAGAGCCATGAGGGGGACTAGACATCTACCACCCCACTACCACTATCAGATTAGAGCCATAAGGCAGACTAGACATCTACCACCCCACTACCACTATCAAATTAGAGCCATAAGGGAGACAAGACATCTACCACCCCACTACCACTATCAGATTAGAGACATAAGGGAGACTAGACATCTACCACCCCACTATCAGATTAGAGCCATAAGTGAGACTAGACATCTACCACCCCACTACCACTATCAAATTAGAGCCATAAGGGAGGCTAGACATCTACCACCCCACTACCACTATCAGATTAGAGCCATAAAGGAGACTAGACATCTACCACCCCACTACCACTATCAGATTAGAGCCATAAGGGAGACTAGACATCTACCACTCCACTACCACTATCAGATTAGAGCCATAAGGGAGACTAGACATCTACCACCACAATACCACTATCAGATTAGAGCCATAAGGGAGACTAGACATCTTCCACCCCACTACCACTATCAGATTAGAGTCATAAGGGAGCCTAGACATCTACCACTACTAGATTAGAGCCATAAGGGAGACTAGACATCTACCATCCCACTACCACTATCAGATTAGAGCCATAAAGGAGACTAGACATCTACCACCCCACTATCAGATTAGAGCCATAAGTGAGACTAGACATCTACCACCCCAGTACCACTATCAAATTAGAGCCATAAGGGAGACTAGACATCTACCACCCCACTACCACTATCAGATTAGAGCCATAAGGGAGACTAGACATCTACCACCCCACTACCACTATCAGATTAGAGCCATAAGGGAGCCTAGACATCTACCACTACCAGATTAGAGCCATGAGGGGGACTAGACATCTACCACCCCACTACCACTATCAGATTAGAGCCATAAAGCAGACTAGACATCTACCACCCCACTACCACTATCAAATTAGAACCCTAAGGGAGACAAGACATCTACCACTACCACTATCAGATTGGAGCCATAAGGGAGACTAGACATCTACCACTACCACTATCAGATTAGAGCCATAAGGGAGACTAGACATCTACCACCCCACTACCCCTATCAAATTAGAGCCATAAGGGAGACTAGACATCTACCACCCCACTACCACTATCAAATTAGAGCCATAAGGGAGACTAGACATCTACCACCCCACTACCACTATCAAATTAGAGCCATAAGGGAGACTAGACATCTACCACCCCACTATCACTATCAAATTAGAGCCATAAGGGAGACTAGACATCTTCCACCCCACTACCACTATCAAATTAGAGCCATAAGGGAGACTAGACATCTACCACCCCACTACCACTATCAAATTAGAGCCATAAGGGAGACTAGACATCTACCACCCCACTACCACTATCAGATTAGAGCCATAAGGGAGACTAGACATCTACCACCCCACTACCACTATCAGATTAGAGCCATAAATCAGACTAGACATCTACCACCCCACTATCACTATCAAATTAGAGCCTTAAGGGAGACTAGACATCTACCACCCCACTACCACTATCAGATTAGAGCCATAAGGGAGACTAGACATCTATCACTCCACTACCACTATCAGATTAGAGCCATAAGGGAGACTAGACATCTACCACCCCACTACCACTATCAAATTAGAGCCATAAGGGAGACTAGACATCTACCACCCCACTACCACTACCAGATTAAAGCCATAAGGGATACTAGACATCTACCACCCCACTACCACTATCAGATTAGAGCCATAAGGGAGACTAGACATCTACCACCACAATACCACTATCAGATTAGAGCCATAAGGGAGACTAGACATCTTCCACCCCACTACCACTATCAGATTAGAGTCATAAGGGAGCCTAGACATCTACCACTACTAGATTAGAGCCATAAGGGAGACTAGACATCTACCACCCCACTACCACTATCAGATTAGAGCCATAAAGGAGACTAGACATCTACCACCCCACTATCAGATTAGAGCCATAAGTGAGACTAGACATCTACCACCCCAGTACCACTATCATATTTGAGCCATAAGGGAGACTAGACATCTACCACCCCACTACCACTATCAGATTAGAGCCATAAGGGAGACTAGACATCACCCGACCCACTACCACTACCAGATTAGAGCCATAAGGGAGCCTAGACATCTACCACCCCACTACCACTATCAGATTAGAGCCATAAGGGAGCCTAGACATCTACCACTACCAGATTAGAGCCATGAGGGGGACTAGACATCTACCACCCCACTACCACTATCAGATTAGAGCCATAAGGGAGACAAGACATCTACCACTACCACTATCAGATTGGAGCCATAAGGGAGACCAGACATCTACCACTACCACTATCAGATTAGAGCCATAAGGGAGACTAGACATCTACCACCCCACTACCCCTATCAAATTAGAGCCATAAGGGAGACTAGACATCTAATACCCCACTACCACTATCAAATTAGAGCCATAAGAGAGACTAGACATCTACCACCCCACTACCACTATCAAATTAGAGCCATAAGGGAGACTAGACATCTACCACCCCACTACCACTACCAGATTAGAGCCATAAGGGAGCCTAGACATCTACCACCCCACTACCACTATCAGATTAGAGCCATAAGGCAGACTAGACATCTACCACCCCACTACCACTATCAAATTAGAGCCATAAGGGAGACAAGACATCTACCACTACCACTATCAGATTGGAGCCATAAGGGAGACTAGACATCTACCACTACCACTATCAGATTAGAGCCATAAGGGAGCCTAGACATCTACCACCCCACTACCACTATCAAATTAGAGCCATAAGAGAGACTAGACATCTACCACCCCACTACCACTATCAAATTAGAGCCATAAGGGAGACTAGACATCTACCACCCCACTACCACTATCAAATTAGAGCCATAAGGGAGACTAGACATCTACCACCCCACTATCACTATCAAATTAGAGCCATAAGGGAGACTAGACATCTACCACCCCACTACCACTATCAAATTAGAGCCATAAGGGAGACTAGACATCTACCACCCCACTACCACTATCAAATTAGAGCCACAAGGGAGACTAGACATCTACCACCCCACTACCACTATCAGATTAGAGCCATAAGGGAGACTAGACATCTACCACCCCACTACCACTATCAGATTAGAGCCATAAATCAGACTAGACATCTACCACCCCACTACCACTATCAGATTAGAGCCATAAGGGAGACTAGACATCTACCACCCCACTACCACTATCAGATTAGAGCCATAAGGGAGACTAGACATCTACCAACCCACTACCACGATCAGATTAGAGCCATAAGGGAGACTAGACATCAACCACCCCACTACCACTACCAGATTAGAGCCATAGGGGAGACTAGACATCTACCACCACAATACCACTATCAGATTAGAGCCATAAGGGAGACTAGACATCTTCCACCCCACTACCACTATCAGATTAGAGCCATAAGGGAGCCTAGACATCTACCACTACTAGATTAGAGCCATGAGGGGGACTAGACATCTACCACCCCACTACCACTATCAGATTAGAGCCATAAGGCAGACTAGACATCTACCACCCCACTACCACTATCAAATTAGAGCCATAAGGGAGACAAGACATCTACCACCCCACTACCACTATCAGATTAGAGACATAAGGGAGACTAGACATCTACCACCCCACTATCAGATTAGAGCCATAAGTGAGACTAGACATCTACCACCCCACTACCACTATCAAATTAGAGCCATAAGGGAGGCTAGACATCTACCACCCCACTACCACTATCAGATTTGAGCCATAAAGGAGACTAGACATCTACCACCCCACTACCACTATCAGATTAGAGCCATAAGGGAGACTAGACATCTACCACTCCACTACCACTATCAGATTAGAGCCATAAGGGAGACTAGACATCTACCACCACAATACCACTATCAGATTAGAGCCATAAGGGAGACTAGACATCTTCCACCCCACTACCACTATCAGATTAGAGTCATAAGGGAGCCTAGACATCTACCACTACTAGATTAGAGCCATAAGGGAGACTAGACATCTACCATCCCACTACCACTATCAGATTAGAGCCATAAAGGAGACTAGACATCTACCACCCCACTATCAGATTAGAGCCATAAGTGAGACTAGACATCTACCACCCCAGTACCACTATCAAATTAGAGCCATAAGGGAGACTAGACATCTACCACCCCACTACCACTATCAGATTAGAGCCATAAGGGAGACTAGACATCTACCACCCCACTACCACTATCAGATTAGAGCCATAAGGGAGCCTAGACATCTACCACTACCAGATTAGAGCCATGAGGGGGACTAGACATCTACCACCCCACTACCACTATCAGATTAGAGCCATAAAGCAGACTAGACATCTACCACCCCACTACCACTATCAAATTAGAACCCTAAGGGAGACAAGACATCTACCAATACCACTATCAGATTGGAGCCATAAGGGAGACTAGACATCTACCACTACCACTATCAGATTAGAGCCATAAGGGAGACTAGACATCTACCACCCCACTACCCCTATCAAATTAGAGCCATAAGGGAGACTAGACATCTACCACCCCACTACCACTATCAAATTAGAGCCATAAGGGAGACTAGACATCTACCACCCCACTACCACTATCAAATTAGAGCCATAAGGGAGACTAGACATCTACCACCCCACTATCACTATCAAATTAGAGCCATAAGGGAGACTAGACATCTACCAACCCACTACCACTATCAGATTAGAGCCATAAGTGAGACTAGACATCTACCACCCCACTACCACTATCAAATTAGAGCCATAAGGGAGGCTAGACATCTACCACCCCACTACCACTATCAGATTTGAGCCATAAAGGAGACTAGACATCTACCACCCCACTACCACTATCAGATTAGAGCCATAAGGGAGACTAGACATCTACCACTCCACTACCACTATCAGATTAGAGCCATAAGGGAGACTAGACATCTACCACCACAATACCACTATCAGATTAGAGCCATAAGGGAGACTAGACATCTTCCACCCCACTACCACTATCAGATTAGAGTCATAAGGGAGCCTAGACATCTACCACTACTAGATTAGAGCCATAAGGGAGACTAGACATCTACCATCCCACTACCACTATCAGATTAGAGCCATAAAGGAGACTAGACATCTACCACCCCACTATCAGATTAGAGCCATAAGTGAGACTAGACATCTACCACCCCAGTACCACTATCAAATTAGA